>NC_092164.1:53465305-53495305 GCF_045791955.1 Oncorhynchus clarkii lewisi
AGATGTTAGATTCTTCAAAGTAGCCACCCTTTGCATTGATGACAGCTTTGCACACTCTCAACCAGCTTCCCCTTGAATGCTTTTCCAACAGTCTTGAAGGAGTTCCCACATATGCTGAGCACTTGTTGGCTGGTTTTCCTTCACTCTGCGGTCCAACTCATCCCAAACCATCTCAATTGGGTTGAGGTTGGGTGATTGTGGAGGTCAAGTCATCTGATGCATCACTTTTATTGGTCAAATAGCCCTTACACAGCCTGGAGGTGTGTTTTTGGTCATTGTCCTGTTGAAAATCCAATGATAGTTCCACTAAGCGCAAACCCGATGGGATCGCTGCAGAATGCTGTGGTAGTTATGCTGGTTAAGTGTACCTTGAATTCTAAATAGAGCTCTGACAGTATCACTAGCAAAGCACCCCCACACCACCACACCTCCTCCTTCATGCTTCATGGTGGGAACCACACATGTGGAGTTCATTCGTTCAACTACTCTGCGTCTCACAAAGACATGGCGGTTGGAACTAAAAATCTCAAATTTGGACTTATCAGACCAAAGAACAGATTTCCACCAGTCTAAAGTCCATTGCTTGTGTTTATTGCCCCAAGCAAGTTTCTTATTTTTATTGGTGTCCTTTAGTAGTGGTTTCTTGCAGAAATTCAATCATGAAGGCCTGCTTCACACAGTCTCCTCTGAACAGTTGATGTTGAGATGTGTCTGTTACTTGAACTTTTTGAATAATTTATTTTGGGTTGCAATCTCTGAGGCTGGTAATATGGACTTGGACTTTTACCAAATAGGCCTATCTTCTTTATACCAACCCTACCTTGTCACAACACAACTTATTGGCTCAAACACATTAAAAAGGAAATAAATTCAACAAATGAACTTTTAACAAGGCACACCTGTTAATTGAAATGCTTTCCAGGTGACCACATCATGAAGCTGGTTGAGAGAATGCCAAGAATGTGCAAGGCTGTCATCAAGGCAAAGGGTGGCTACTTTGAAGATCTCAAATGTAAAATATATTTTCATTTTGGTTACTACATGATTCCATATGTGTTATTTTATAGCTTTGATCTCTTCACAATTATTCTGCTATATAGAAAATAGTTTATTTATTTTTTATTTATTTCACCTTTATTTAACCAGGTAGGCTAGTTGAGAACAAGTTCTCATTTGCAACTGCGACCTGGCCAAGAAAAAGCATAGCAAACCGACACATACAACAACACAGAGTTACACATGGAAGAAACAAAACATACAGTCAATAATACAGTAGAAAAAATAAAACAAAAAAGTCTATATACAGTGAGTGCAAACGAGGTAAGATAAGGAAGTTAAGGCAGTAAATAAGCATGGTGGCGAAGTAATTACAATATAGCAATTAAACACTGGAATGATAGATGTGCAGAAGATGAATGTGCAAGTAAAGGAGTGCAAAGGAGCAAGATAAATAAATAAATACAGCATGGGGATGAGGTAGATAGATGGGCTGTTTACAGATTGGAGGGTAGTATATGGGGCTTTGGTGACAAAATGAATGGCACTGTGATAGACTGCATCCAATTTGTTTAGTAGAGTGTTGGAGGCTATTTCATGGATTTTACGGTTTTACGAGGGTATGTTTGGCAGCATGAGTGAAGGATGCTTTGTTGCGAAATAGGAAGCCGATTCTAGATTTAATTTTTGATTGGAGATGCTTAATGTGAGTCTGGAAGGAGAGTTTACAGTCTAACCTGACACCTAGGTATTTGTAGTTGTCCACGTATTCTAAGTCAGAGCCGTCCAGAGCAGTGATGTTGGACGGGCGGAACGTAACGAAAACCTAAACAGCCTATCTGGTGAAAACACATAGACAGGAACAATCACCCACAAACACACAGTGAAACCCAGGCTACCTAAATATGGTTCCCAATCAGAGACAATGACGAACACCTGCCTCTGATTGAGAACCATATCAGGCCGAACATAGAACTAGACAAACTAGACATGTAACATAGAATGCCCACTCAGATCACACCCTGACCAACCACAACATAGAAATATACAAAGTAAACTATGGTCAGGGTGTGACAGTACCCCCCCCCCAAGGTGCGGACTCCGGCCGCAAAACCTGAACCTATAGGGGAGGGTCTGGGTGGGCATCTGTCCGCGGTGGCGGCTCTGGCGCTGGACGTGGACCCCACTCCATAATCGTTTTAGTCCACCTCCTTAGCGTCCCTAGATAGGTTACCCTCCTTAATGACCGCTCGGGACAGAGGGACAGCTAGGGACAGAGGTAGCTCGGGACTGATGGGTAGCTCAGCACTGAGAGGAAGCTCAGCACTGAGAGGAAGCCCAGGCAGGTAGTTGGATCCGGCAGATCCTGGCTGGCTGGCGGTTCTGGCAGATCCTGGCTGACTGGCGGTTCTGGCAGATCCTGGCTGACTGGCGGATCTGGCAGATCCTGGCTGACTGGCAGATCTGGAAGAGTCTGGTCGACTGGCAGATCTGGAAGAGTCTGGTCGACTGGCAGATCTGGAAGAGTCTGGTCGACTGGCAGATCTGGAAGAGTCTGGTCGACTGGCAGATCTGGAAGAGTCTGGTCGACTGGCAGATCTGGAAGAGTCTGGTCGACTGGCAGATCTGGAAGAGTCTGGTCGACTGGCAGATCTGGAAGAGTCTGGTCGACTGGCAGATCTGGAAGAGTCTGGTCGACTGGCAGATCTGGAAGAGTCTGGTCGACTGGCAGATCTGGAAGAGTCTGGTCGACTGGCAGATCTGGAAGAGTCTGGTCGACTGGCAGATCTGGAAGAGTCTGGTCGACTGGCAGATCTGGAAAAGTCTGGTCGACTGGCAGCTCTGGCTGCTCCGTGCTGACTGGCTGCTCCATGCTGACTGGCAGCTCTGGCTGCTCCATGCTGACTGGCTGCTCCATGCTGACTGGCAGCTCTGGCTGCTCCATGCTGACTGGCTGCTCCATGCTGACTGGCAGCTCTGGCTGCTCCATGCTGACTGGCTGCTCTGGCTGCTCCATGCTGACTGGCTGCTCTGGCTGCTCCATGCTGACTGGCTGCTCTGGCTGCTCCATGCTGACTGGCTGCTCCGGCTGCTCCATGCTGACTGGCTGCTCCATGCTGACTGGCGGCCCTGGCTGCTCCATGCTGACTGGCGGCCCTGGCTGCTCCATGCTGACTGGCGGCCCTGGCTGCTCCATGCTGACTGGCGGCTCTGGCTGCTCCATGCTAACTGGCAGCTCTGGCGGCTCCTTGCAGACTGGCAGCTCTGGCGGCTCCTTGCAGACTGGCAGCTCTGGCGGCTCCTTGCAGACTGGCAGCTTTGGCGGCATCCTGCAGACTGGCAGCTCTGGCGGCTCCTTGCAGACTGGCAGCTCCTTGCAGACTGGCAGGTTTATGCAGACTGGCAGCTCTATGCAGACTGGCAGCTCCTTGCAGACTGGCAGCTCCTTGCAGACTGGCAGCTCCTTGCAGACTGGCAGCTCCTTGCAAACTGGCAGCTCCTTGCAAACTGGCAGCTCCTTGCAAACTGGCAGTTCTGAACAGGCGGGAGACTCCGGCAGCGCTGTAGAGGCGGAAAGCTCTGACAGCGCTAAACAGGCGGGAGACTCCGACAGCGCTGGAGAGGAGGAGGGCTCCGACAGCGCTGGACAGGCGAGGCGCACTGTAGGCCTGATGCGTGGTGCTGGCGGTACTGGGCCGAGGACACGCACAGGAAGCCTGGTGCGGGGAGCTGCTACCGGAGGGCTGGGGTGTGGAGGTGGCACAGGATGGGCTAGACCGTGAAGGCGTACTGGAGATCTTGAGAGCAGTGTTGGCACAGAACGTGCAAGGCTAGGGATGTGCACAGGAGGACTGGTGCGTGAGGCTGCCACAGACTTCACCAGCCGACTAACACGCACCTCAGGACGAGTATGGAGCGCTGACCCAGGTGCCATCAAATCCCCGACACGTTCCGTCGGGCGAATTCCATGCAAAAAGCACCAACACAGCAACTCCCTCATTTCTCTCTCCTCCAATTTCCCCATTAACTCCTTCACAGTCTCTGTTTCGCTCACCTCCAACACCGGCTCTGGTTCTGGTCTCCTCCTTGGCTCCTCACGATAAACAGGGAGAGTTGGCTCAGGTCTGACTCCTGACTCTGCCACACTCTCCCTGAGCCCCCCCCCCAATAAATGTTTGGGGCTGACTCTGGGGCCTCCGTCCGCGGCGCCTTGCTTGCTTCGCAAACTCCATTCTCCTATATCCTTCAGCGCACTGCTCCATCGAATCCCAGGCGGGCTCCGGCACTCTCCCTGGGTCGACCGCCCACCTGTCTATCTCCTCCCAAGAAGTATAGTCCATACTGTACTCCACTTTGGGCTGTTCCTGCCTGTTGACACGCTGCTTGGTCCGTTGGTGGTGGGTGATTCTGTAACGGTTTTCTGTATGTGAAGGAGAGTCGGACCAAAATGCAGCGTGTCGATTGCGATCCATGTTTTAATAAACAAACGTAAAACACGAATCAATACAAACACTACAAAATAAAGAACGTAACGAAAACCTAAACAGCCTATCTGGTGAAAACACATAGACAGGAACAATCACCCACAAACACACAGTGAAACCCAGGCTACCTAAATATGGTTCCCAATCAGAGACAATGACGAACACCTGCCTCTGATTGAGAACCATATCAGGCCGAACATAGAACTAGACAAACTAGACATGTAACATAGAATGCCCACTCAGATCACACCCTGACCAACCACAACATAGAAATATACAAAGTAAACTATGGTCAGGGTGTGACAGTGATGATGTACTACAGATAGCAAATCCATACAACTTCAAACAGTTGGTTGTTTCTTACTAATTTTACACTGAATATAAACCATTGGTTTGAATGTACTTAGAAACTCAATGATGATTTTGTTGGTATTCTAACCCCGTCCGATATACTATATATCAAAAGCTGGGTTATAGTCAGTAGGTGATAACTAATGGAGATATAACATATTCGAAATATTTAAAAAAAAAACATCTCTCTTCTCTTCTTTGCAGTGTTATTTATTTATTTTAGGCATGCCTTGTTGTATCTGGGAAAAGTTCTGTAGAAAATATATGTCTCACATGTAGGGTTGCAAAATTCCAGTAACTTTCCCAAAAGTCTCCGGTTTCCAGAAATCCTGGTTGGAGGATTCCCAGTTTTCCTTTTTATTTCCTCCCATTTCCAGTCATTTTCCAACGGGTTTTCTGGAATTTTGCAACCCTACTCACATGAAATCCAAAGCCACATTGTTTGGTTCACAAGTCACTCTACTGCTAGACATTATTAAGTCATATGATTCCTTGTTGATTTATGTGCATACCAAATGGAGTGGATAACAGTCTGGCTAAGGCTAGGAACATAGCTGTCTGAACATGGGAACATGTTCTGGGTACTGATCTCTGACACTTCTGTATCCCTTGGACCATTTTGTGGACAGACAGTCCCAAACAGAAGAAAACAACAATAATGTTCAGTGTTGCGTCCTCCCTTTTTGTCTTTCACCCTCCCTCTTTCTCCTTCTCTCCACCCTCTATTTACATATCTATCTGTCTCTTATTCCCTCCCTCTCCCTGTACCTGTCCCTCTCACTCGATCTCTTTCCTTATTCCTCTTCTTCCTCTGCCTCCCTCCCTTCCTCGCTCTCTTTGTCCTCTACATACCAGCATCTCTCTTTGTCCTCTACATACTTCTCCCCCTTGTTTAAAGCCTGAACCCTCTCCCGACCAGTGGGCTGTGGTTGCCTGTGAAAACCCATTCACATGGAACTGGTTAAGAAGGCATTCCTTCCATGGAGAAAATGTCTGGCACCAAGCGACTGTACTGTAATACAGAAACCGTAGAGTAAACGGGAGGTCTCTGCTAATAACATCCCTTCTGTGGCAATCTCATCCTATGTAAGCTCCCTCTTCCTCCTGTTCTACCTCTTCTATAAGAGAGAAAGCAGGGAGGGATGGAGGGAAGGAGCGATGGGATGTTCAAAGCAAAAGATCTGTGACCTATCTTCCTTGTCCTTCTGTGCCTCTCCATGATCCATGACCCAGAAACCAGCGAGACATGAGGTACACAATTCCAACATTCAAATAAATGTAAAGAAAATATTTTGATGGGTACTTTTTGGAGGCTCCGTCCTCTATGGTTCAACAAAAATGCACCCAGCAGGCAAGGTGAGTCAGAAAGCAGTGTAATTGTCTTGTGTATTTTGGCATGCCAAGCTGGGCTTGAGAAATGCTCTGGAACCTAACGCTAAAGCACGATGGTGTGTATCACAAAGTGGTTAGCTCTGGGAAAATATACAGAACTGCTAAGAATTACCCTTTGGGTTAATTCCCAACCGGCTTTGCAGAGTGCACAAAAACACCTACACACATATGCGTGCAAACACATGCACAACACACCCCCCTCTCTGGTTGGACACCAGCAGTCAACAGGCAAACATATTGTTCAGTGGCACCATATCTTCCGTTAAGGAAAGATCGACCCAATCTGGAGTACATGTCAACAGCCTAGTACTAGTATTCTTCTTGTTATTTGCATTAACCCCCCTCCTTTAATTTTTTTTGACATTTTCTTAATACATTTTTTACACTGCTGTTACTCACTGTTTATTATCTATACATAGCCGCTTTACCCCTACCTACATGTACATATTACCTCAATTACCTCGCCTAACCTGTACCCCGAAGATTGACTCTGTACCGGTACCTCCTGTATATAACCTTGTTATTGTTATTATATTGTTGTTATATAGTTTTTTGTAAATATTTTCTTAAAACTGCATTGTTGGTTAACGGCTTGTAAGTTAACATTTCATGGTAACGTCTACACCTGTTGTATTCGGCACATGTGACAAATAAAATGTGTTTTGATTTTGAATTTTGACTCCTCTTCTTCATAAGGTTTGGGTTAGAGTTAGTCTTTATCAAGTCCTTACCAAGTATGGAGACAACCTGTCTGGTCAGGTCCAACAGATTGAGTGAATTTGCTAAAGTGCTAATGTGCTAACCACTAGCTCACCAAAACCATGGGTGTGGTAGAATGGCGGGGACTGACACTACTTCAGGTCTCAGGAAGTCAGTAGTGCTGCCATCTTTTAAATTATGACAGACAGAGAAGAATAGAGGTGTTATGGTGAGTGAATGAGGACCCAAAAGCGAACTAACTTAAACAGAGCTTCTTTAATAACCAAACATAGGTAGGCTCAGATAGACCGGCAGATTCCGACAGGACAGGACAAGGTTACAGCAAACATGACGATAGTCTGGCTCAGGCATGAAACACAACAAACAAGAATCCGACAAGGACAGGAACAGAAACAGAGAGAGATATAGGGACCTAATCAGAGGGAAAAAGGGAACAGGTGGGAAACGGGGTGAATGGGTAGTCAGAGGAGACAAGGAACAGCTGGGGGAAAGCGGGGGAGAAAAGGTAACCTAACAACGACCAGCAGAGGGAGACAGGGTGAAGGGAAAGGACAGAGACAAGACACAACATGACAGTACATGACAGTACCCCCCCACTCACCGAGCGCCTCCTGGCGCACTCGAGGAGGAAACCTGGCGGCAACGGAGGAAATCCTCGATCAGCGCACGGTCCAGCACGTCCCGAGAGGGAACCCAACTCCTCTCCTCAGGACCGTACCCCTCCCAATCAACGAGGTACTGGTGACCACGGCCCCGAGGACGCATGTCCAAAATTCTACGGACCCTGTAGATGGGTGCGCCCTCGACAAGGATGGGGGGGGGGGGGGGGAAGACGAGCGGGGGCGCGAAGGACGGGCTTGATGCAGGAGACATGGAAGACCGGGTGGACGCGACGAAGGTATCGCGGAAGAAGAAGTCGAACTGCGACAGGATTAATGACCCGAGAAATACGGAACGGACCAATGAACCGCGGGGTCAACTTGCGAGAAGCCGTCTTAAGGGGAAGGTTCTGAGTGGAGAGCCAAACTCTCTGACCGCGACAATATCTAGGACTCTTAGTTCTACGCTTATTAGCAGCCCTCACAGTCTGCGTCCTATAACGGCAAAGTGCAGACCTGACCCTCTTCCAGGTGCGCTCGCAACGTTGGACAAAAGCCTGAGCGGAGGGGACGCTGGACTCGGCGAACTGAGATGAGAACAGCGGAGGCTGGTACCCGAGGCTACTCTGAAAAGGAGATAGCCCGGTCGCAGACGAAGGAAGCGAGTTGTGGGCGTATTCTGCCCAGGGGAGCTGTTCTGACCAAGACGCAGGGTTACGAAAAGAAAGACTGCGTAAGATGCGACCAATAGTCTGATTGGCCCGTTCTGCTTGACCGTTAGACTGGGGGTGAAAGCCGGAAGAGAGACTGACGGAAGCCCCAATCAAACGGCAAAACTCCCTCCAAAATTGAGACGTGAATTGCGGACCTCTGTCCGAAACGACGTCTGACGGAAGGCCATGAATTCTGAAAACATTCTCGATGATGATTTGTGCCGTCTCTTTAGCAGAAGGAAGCTTAGCAAGGGGAATGAAATGAGCCGCCTTAGAGAACCTATCGACAACCGTAAGAATAACAGTCTTCCCCGCTGACGAAGGCAGTCCGGTGACAAAATCTAAGGCGATGTGAGACCACGGTCGAGAGGGAATAGGAAGCGGCCTGAGACGGCCGGCAGGAGGAGAGTTACCGGACTTAGTCTGCGCGCAGACCGAACAAGCAGCCACGAAACGACGCGTGTCATGCTCCCGGGTGGGCCACCAAAAACGCTGGCGAATGGAAGCAAGCGTACCCCGAACGCCAGGGTGGCCGGCTAACTTGGCAGAGTGAGCCCACTGAAGAACGGCCAGACGAGTAGGAACGGGAACGAAAAGAAGGTTCCTAGGACAAGCGCGCGGCGACGGAGTGTGAGTGAGCGCTTGTTTTACCTGCCTCTCAATTCCCCAGACAGTCAACCCGACAACACGCCCCTCAGGGAGAATCCCCTCGGGGTCAGTGGAGGCTACTGAAGAACTGAAGAGACGAGACAAAGCATCAGGCTTGGTGTTCTTAGAGCCCGGACGATAAGAAATCACGAACTCGAAACGAGCGAAAAACAGCGCCCAACGCGCCTGACGCGCATTAAGTCGTTTGGCAGAACGGATGTACTCAAGGTTCCTATGGTCAGTCCAAACGACAAAAGGAACGGTCGCCCCCTCCAACCACTGTCGCCATTCGCCTAGGGCTAACCGGATGGCGAGCAGTTCGCGGTTACCCACATCATAGTTACGTTCCGACGGCGACAGGCGATGAGAAAAATACGCGCATGGGTGGACCTTGTCGTCAGAGAGGGAGCGCTGAGAAAGGATGGCTCCCACGCCCACCTCTGACGCGTCAACCTCGACAACGAACTGTCTAGAGACGTCAGGTGTAACAAGGATAGGAGCGGATGTAAAACGATTCTTGAGGAGATCAAAAGCTCCCTGGGCGGAAACGGACCACTTAAAGCACGTCTTGACAGAAGTAAGGGCTGTGAGAGGAGCTGCCACCTGACCGAAATTACGGATGAAACGACGATAGAAGTTCGCGAAGCCGAGAAAGCGCTGCAGCTCGACGCGTGACTTAGGGACGGGCCAATCAATGACAGCTTGGACCTTAGCGGGATCCATCTTAATGCCTTCAGCGGAAATAACAGAACCGAGAAATGTGACGGAGGAGGCATGAAAAGTGCACTTCTCAGCCTTCACAAAAAGACAATTCTCTAAAAGGCGCTGGAGGACACGTCGAACGTGCTGAACATGAATCTGGAGTGACGGTGAAAAAATCAGGATATCGTCAAGGTAAACGAAAACAAAGATGTTCAGCATGTCTCTCAGGACATCATTGACTAATGCCTGAAAGACAGCTGGAGCGTTAGCGAGGCCGAAAGGAAGAACCCGGTATTCAAAGTGCCCTAACGGAGTGTTAAACGCCGTCTTCCACTCGTCCCCCTCCCTGATGCGCACGAGATGGTAAGCGTTACGAAGGTCCAACTTAGTGAAAAACCTGGCTCCCTGCAGGATCTCGAAGGCTGAAGACATAAGAGGAAGCGGATAACGATTCTTCACTGTTATGTCATTCAGCCCTCGATAATCTATGCAGGGGCGCAGAGACCCGTCCTTCTTCTTGACAAAAAAAAACCCCGCTCCGGCGGGAGAGGAGGAGGGGACTATGGTACCGGCGTCAAGAGCTACAGACAAATAATCTTCGAGAGCCTTACGTTCGGGAGCCGACAGAGAGTATAGTCTACCCCGGGGGGGGGGTGGTTCCCGGAAGGAGATCAATACTACAATCATACGACCGGTGTGGAGGAAGAGAGGTGGCCCTGGACCGACTGAACACCGTGCGCAGATCGTGATATTCCTCCGGCACCCCTGTCAAATCACCAGGCTCCTCCTGTGAAGAAGAGACAGAGGAAACAGGAGGGATAGCAGACATTAAACATTTCACATGACAAGAGACGTTCCAGGAGAGGATAGAATTACTAGACCAATTAATGGAAGGATTGTGACAAACTAGCCAGGGATGGCCCAAAACAACAGGTGTAAAAGGTGAACGAAAAATTAAAAAAGAAATGGTTTCACTATGATTACCAGAAACAGTGAGGGTTAAAGGTAGCGTCTCACGCTGAATCCTGGGGAGAGGACTACCATCCAGGGCGAACAAGGCCGTGGGCTCCTTTAACTGTCTGAGAGGAATGTCATGTTCCCGAGCCCAGGTCTCGTCCATAAAACAGCCCTCCGCCCCAGAGTCTATTAAGGCACTGCAGGAAGCTGACGAACCGGTCCAGCGTAGATGGACCGACAAGGTAGTGCAGGATCTTGAAGGAGAGACAGGAGTAGTAGCGCTCACCAGTAGCCCTCCGCTTACTGACGAGCTCTGGCCTTTTACTGGACATGAAGTGACAAAATGACCAGCGGAACCGCAATAGAGACAGAGGCGGTTGGTGATTCTCCGTTCCCTCTCCTTAGTCGAGATGCGGATACCTCCCAGCTGCATGGGCTCAGCACCCGAGCCGGCAGTTGTTTCTCTAGCAGTGAGGGTATGATTTTTCTAATGTTAACATGCTGCAAATATGGATTGACTGAGGGATGGAGGACATTAGAAGACATTGACTGTATATTTAGCTTCCTGGATGAATGTTCAACAATACTAAGATGGGTTATAGAAGAATTGTAATGAGAACAATGGGAAAATAAATTCTACAGTTGGTTCTAGTCAGTGGTGGAAAAAGTACCCAATTCAAAAAGTACAGATACCAGGCCTCCCGGGTGGTGCAGTGGTTAAGGGTGCTGTACTGCAGCACTAGCTGTGCCACCAGAGACTCTGGGTTCGCGCCCAGGCTCCTTCTTGCATTTTTCCTATTTTGTTGTGTTACAACCTGGAATTAAAATTGATTTTCAGGGGGTTTGTATCATTTGATTTACCCAACATGCCACTTTGAAAAAACATTTTTATTTTGGTTAAACAAACAAGAAATAAGACAAAAAACAGAAAACTTTGGCTCTACAAAGTCAATACTTTGTAGAGCCACCTTTTGCAGCAATTACAGCTGTAAGTCTCTTGGGGTATGTCTCTATAATCTTGGCACATCTAGCCACTGGGATGTTTGCCCATTCTTCAAGGCAAAACTGCTCCAGCTCCATCAAGTTGGATGGGTTCCGCTTGTGTAAAGCAATCTTTAAGTCATACCACAGATCTCAATTGGATTGAGGTCTGGGCTTTGACTAAGCCATTCTAAGACATTTAAATGTTTCCCCTTAAACCACTCGAGTGTTGCTTTAGCAGTATGCTTAGGGTCATTGTCCTGCTGGAAGGTGAACCTAATTTTGAGTAGCTGTCACAACTTCCGCTGAATGTCGGTCCCTCTCCTTGTTCAGGCGGTGTTCGGTGGTCTACGTCACGATCTTCTAGCCATCACTAATCCATTTTTCATTTTCCATTGGTTTTGTCTTGTCTTTTTTGTCTTCCTTCACACCTGGTTCAAATCCCATCAATTACATGTTGTGTAATTGATGTTTCCCATCATGTGGCTCTGGCGCCACCCCAGGTGAGCTGGCACCATTCTCACCCAGAGTCCTCTGTTGCACATATGTTTGTGTCTATCACTTTTCCTGAGTTTTCCCCGCATTCCCAGCATAAGGCGCTCGTGGATTCAGGTGCGGCTGGGAATTTCATTGACAGAGTGTTAGCTCATAGTTTAGGGACCCACATTGTTCCTGTGGATGTGCCCTTCCCTGTTTACGCCTTAGATAGTTGACCATTAGGGTCAGGGTTAATTAGGGAGGTCACTGCTCCTTTGGGTATGGTGACGCAGGGAGGTCACACAGAGAAAATGAGTCTCTTCCTTATTGACTCTCCTGCGTTTCCCGTGGTGCTGGGCCTATCCTGGTTAACTTGTCATAACCCTACTGTTTCTTGGCCACAGAGGACTCTCACGGGTGGTCGCGAGAGTGCTCAGGTAGGTGTTTAGGGGTTTCCGTTGGTGCTACTACGGTGGAGAGTCCAGACCAGGTGTAAAAAGAAGGTGACTAAGGCGAAGGCGACTAAAAAGAAGGCGACTCAATTACCACCTCATCAAGGGGGCGATTGTGCGATAGATCTCCTGGTAGATGCTGCACTTCCCAGGAGTCACTTGTATCCCCTCTCACAGACGGAGACGGAGGCTGTGGAAACATATATCTCCGAATCCCTGCATCAGGGGTACATTCGGTCCTCGACTTCACCCATCTCCTCGAGTTTCTTTTTTGTGACGAAGAAGGAGGGAGGTCTGCGTCCGTGTATTGACTACCGGGGTCTAAATCAGATCACGGTGAGGTATAATTACCCGCTACCTCTCATAGCCACAGCGATCGAGTCAATGCACGGGGCGCGCCTCTTCACCAAACTAGATCTCAGGAGCGCTTACAACCTGGTGCGTATTTGAGAGGGAGACGAGTGTAAGACAGATTTCAGTACCACCTCTGGGTACTATGAGTCCCTCTTCATGCCGTATGGGTTGATGAATGCGCCATCAGTCTTCCAAGCTTTTGTAGATGAGATTTTCAGAGACCTGCGCGTGTAGTGGTGTATATTGATGACATTTTGATATACTCCGATAAACGCGCCGAGCATGTGTCCCTGGTGCGCAAAGTGCTTGGTCGCCTGTTGGAGCATGACCGGTTTTCAAACAGTCCATCTCCTTCCTAGGGCATCACATTTCCACGTCATGGGTGGAGATGTGTGTAATTAGCCGACTCCCACCACGGTAAAGGAGGTGCAGTGATTCTTAGTGTTTGCCAACTACTACCGGAGGTTTATCCGGGGTGTTGGTCAGGTAGCGGCTCCCATTACATCACTGCTGAAGGGGGGCCCGGTGCGCTTGCAGTGGACAGCTGAGGCGGACAGTGCTTTCAGTCACCTGAGGGCTTGGTTTACCTCGACTCCCATGCTGGCCCTTCCGGATCTCTCTTTGGAGTTCATAGTGGAGGTGGACGCGTCCGAGGCTGGGATAGGAGCTGTGCTCTCTCAGCGCTCGGGTACACCACCGAAGCTCTGCCCTTGTGGCTTCCTCTCAAAGAGGCTCAGCCCGGCGGAGCGAAACTATGACGTGGGCGACCGGGAGTTGTTGACTGTTGTCAAGGACCTGAAGGCATGGAGACATTGGCTTGAGGGGGCTAGACACCCTTTTCTCATCTGGACTGACCACCGCAATCTGGAGTACATCCTGCCGGCGAGGGTACTGAACCCTCGCCAGGCAAGGTGGGCCATGTTTTTCACCCGTTTTGTGTTTTCCCTTTCTTACAGACCAGGCTCCCAGAACGTTAAGGCAGACGCATTGTCCCGGCTGTATGACACAGAGGAGCGGCCCACGCCTATTGTTTGGTGGCACTGGTAGTGTGGGAGCTGGACGCAGACATGGAGCAGGCGTCACGTGCAGAGCCCGCTCCCCCTCAGGGTCCAGCTGGGTGTCTGTACGTTCCGTTTGCTGTCCGTGATCGGCTGATCTATTGGGCCCACACGTCACCCTCCTCTGGTTATCCTGTAATCGTTTGGACAGTGCGCGATCTTAGTGGGAAGTACTGTTGGCCCACTTTAGCTAAGGACGTGATGGTTTATGTTTCCTCCTGCTCTGTGTGCGCCCAGTGCAAGGCTCCTAGACACCTGCCCAGAGGTAAGTTACAACCCTGACCCATTCCACAACGGCCATGGTCGCACCTGTCGGTGGATTCCTAACCAATCTTCCACCTTCACAGGGTAACACCATGATCCTGGTTGTTGTGGATAAGTCCTGTCATCTCCTCCCTTTGCCCGGTCTCCCTACGGCCCTACAAACTGCGGAGGCCCTGTTTACACACGTCTTCCTGCACTACAGGGTGCATGAGGATATAGTGTGTGATCGGGGTCCCCAGTTCATATCAAGGGTCTGGAAGGCGTTCATGGAACGTCTGAGGGTCTCGGTCAGCCTTACCTCAGGTCTTCACCCCTAGAGTAATGGGCAGGTGGAGAGAGTTAACCAGGATGTGGGTAGGTTTCTGAGGTCTTATTGCCAGGACCGGCCGGGGGAGTGGGCAGCGTTCGTGCCCTGGGCAGAGATGGCCCAGGGCTCCGCCACTTCTCCACTAACCTTTCTCCCTTTCAGTGTGTATTGGGGTAGCAGCCGGTTCTGGCCCCTTGGAATCAGAGTCAGACCGAGGCTCCTACGGTGGACGACTGGTTCCGGCGCGCGGAAGAAACATGGGACGCCGCCCATGTCCACCTTCAGCACTCCATACTGCGCCAGAAAGTTGGCGCAGACTGTCACCGCAGTGAGGCCGCGGTGTTTGCACTGGCTCTCCCGAAACCTGCCCCTCTGCCTGCCCTGTCGGAAGCTGGGTCCGCGGTTTGTGGGGCCATTTAAAGTCCTGAGGAGAGTAAACGAGGTATGTTACAGGTTACAGCTTCCCCCCTATTACCGCATTAACCCCTCGTTCCATGTGTCTCTCCTCAGGATGATGGTGGCTGGTCCGCTCCAGGAGTCTGAGGTGCGAGAGGTTCCTCCACCCCCTCTGGACATATTTGGAGCCCCGGCGTACTCCGTACGTTCCATACTGGATTTGAGATTTCGGGCGAGGGGCCTTCAGTACCTCGTGGACTGGGAGAGGTATGGTCCGGAGGAGAGATGCTGGGTTCTGGTGGAGGAAGTGTCTTGAATCCTTCCATGCCTCGAGATTTCCACCGTCTCCATCCGGATCGCCCTGCGCCCCGAAGTCGGTGGGAGGGGGGTAATGTCACGACTTCCGCCGAAGTCGGTCCCTCTCCTTGTTCAGGCGGTGTTCGGCGGTCAACGTCACCGATCTTCTAGCCTTCACTAATCCATTTTTCATTTTCCATTGGTTTTGTCTTGTCTTCCTTCACACCTGGTTCCAATCCCATCAATTACATGTTGTGTAATTGATGTTTCCCATCATGTCCTTGTCGGAGATTGTTTGTTTGTATGTTCGTGTATTATGTATTGGTGCGCGACGGGTTCTTGTACCCACTTTTATTCATGTTGTATTTTGGTTTTGGGAGTCTTGTTAAGTGTATTACAACTCCATTTGTACCAAGTTCGATCCTCCTGCGCCTACACACACATTTTTACAATATCAAAGTGGATGAAAAACAGATTTTGCCCATTAATCTATATGGTCCAAATCAGGATGACCCATACTACTTCGAAAACATTTATACCCATTTATTGAACTTACAGGCAACAAAAGATCAAATCACTATGGTGGGAGACTGTAACACAGTGTTAAGTACCTCAATGGACCCTAAAGAAATTGTCACGGATCCCCCGGTACTGCTGCTTATTCCGTTCACCAGCTCCAGAGGTCTACGTCACCGGCACTCTAGGCGTCACTGAACTGGGTTCATTACCACCAACCCCGGACTGTCTTGTCTCATTACGCACACCTGGTTCACATTCCCCCTTGATTATTATGTTATTTATGTGCCCTCTGTTCCCAGTTGTCCTTGTCTGATATTGTTTCCATGTCCGTTGGTCCTGTGAGTACCTGTGCTGTTGTATCGGCTTCCATGCTGCATGTTATTGTGCACCTGCTTTACGGGTCTCGTACCATGTATTATTTAATTATTTTGTTTGGGTGGAGTAAATAAAAATCCAAGTTACATTCTTGTGCCTGTCTACAATCATTAGACAACGTGACAGAAATCACTCTAAAAACCGTCATCACCTTGCCCTTAAGGAAATCACAAATATTATGGACACATTATTAATAGTGGGGGAAAAAACCTGATCAAACTAGTCATCTTGATACTTTATTTTATCTTTCTCTCTTACATCAAAGGTTAAAAAGTATTAATAGGAGACAGAATGCAATCAGATCATCATCTAATTGGCCTTCACATAACTCTTATAGAATTTCCACATGGACAGGGATATTGAATATTTAATCATAGTTAAAAATCAATTGTTCTCCAGTAAACAAAGACAAAATAATTTATAATGGAATTTTTCCAGTACAATATAGGTTCAGCAAATCCCCTTATTGTTTGGGATACCTTTAAATGCACCTTTAGAGATCATTCAATTCAATATCCATCAATAATAAAAAAGCAGTTTCTGTCTAAAGAGACAAGACTAACAAGGGAAATACATGAAATAATAGTACAGGTAGATAGCAATAAAAACCTTACTACAGAGATATAACATAAGTTCTTATTCAAGAACGATCTAATATAATCTAATTAAAAAATAAAGCAAACTGGATGGAATATGGATAAAAATGCACACAATTATTCTTGAATCTCCAAAAATTACTTGCAGAAACTTGTTACTAAAAGACAGTCATCTATGATTCTCTGAATGATATTTTAAAAGAGAAAGCTAAATATTTTAATACTTTTCTGTCTCACCCCTGAATGACGATTACTGTAAGGAATTGTTTCCAAATAATTGAACAAATTTAAAATTAACAAATGTACAAAAATATCAGTGAAGCCCTATTGACAGAGGAATAACTTTTTAACAGAACAACCTAAAACATCTAAGAAGCCAGTCCTGGTATTTATAGTGAATTTTGAAAAGGCCTTTGATAAAGTAAGACTGTATTTTATTTATGAAAGTCCAGATTTTTTTTTCAATTTTGGTGATTCTCTTATAAAATGGGTAAAAGTAATGTATAGCAACCCCAGGTGTAAAATAGTAAATAGCGGCTACTTCTCAGAGAGTCTTGAATTGTCAAGAGGAGTTAAACAAGGGTGCCCGCTGTCACCATATCTATTCAGTATGTCCATTGAAATGCTAATAATTAAAATCAGATTAAATAACAACATTAGAGGTTTGGAAATCCAAGTCTTTATTCAAGTGTTATATTACGTCCGCAAGCTAGATCCCTGTAATGTCTCGTTGAAGATATGGATAACTTTTCTGGACTCTCTGGATTAAAACCAAATGATGATAAGTGTACAATATTACGTTTTGTATCTTAAAAAAATTAAACTTTTACATTACCCTACCTATAAAATGGCTGACGGGGAAGTAGATATACTTGGTATTCAAATCACATGTCACACCCTTATCTGTTTCACCCGTCTTTGTGATTGTCTCCACCCCCCTCCAGGTGTCGCCTATCTTCCCCATATCCCCTGTGTATCTATAGCTGTGTTCTCTGTTGGTCTGTTGCCAGTTCGTCTTGTTTGTCAGGTCAACCACCGTTTTGTTGTCTCAGCTCTTGCTTTTCCCAGTCTCTATTTTTCTCTTGTCCTGACTCTGATCTCGCCTGCCTGACCACTCTGCCTGCACCTGAGCCTGCCTGACGACCTGTACCTTTTCCCCACCTCTGGATTATTGACCTCTGCCTACCCTGAGCCTGCTTGCCGTCCGGTACCGTTGCCCCACCTCTGGTTTACTGATGCCTGCCAGCCTTGACCTGTCTAATGCTTGCTCCTGTTGGGTTATTAAACCATTGTTAATTCAACTTGGACTGCATCTGGGTCTTACCTTCATACCTGATATCACAAAATAAATAAATTAGCTCTCCACAACAAATTTCAATAGAAAATGTGAAAAAATAGATTCTGCAACCATGGAGAGGTAAATACCTGTCTATTTATGTAAAAATGGCCCTGATTAACTCCTCCGTCATATCTCAGTTTATTCACTTACTTATGGCTCTGCCTACTCCTGATGATTTTCAAATCATATGGGCAATTAATATTTAGCTTTATCTGGGATGCTAAACCAGACAAGGTAAAGCGTGCCTATCTATATAATGAAGATGAACTGGGTGGATTCAGATTATTATATATGAAAGCACTAATCCTCTCTCTAAAGGCTTCACTTATCCAAAAGTTTGACTTGAACCCTAAATGGTTCTCAAGTATATTACAAAGAAACGCTCATCCATTGTATAAAAATGGCCTTTGTGCAGATTGCCATGTCTCATTTTCAATGAATTGAAAATGTTACTTTTTTCATACAGGCATTGCAGAGTTGGCTACAATTTCAATTTCATCCCCTTGAAAATATAGAACAAATATTACAACAAATATTATGGCTGAAAACAAATGTGTTGGCTGAAAAAATAACTGTATTTATGGAAAAGGGTATTTCGTTTTTAAATTATATTGTAAATTGGAGTTATGTCTTTCATGTAGTTATGAGAATTGTATGGGAAGGTCTGCTCAATCCAATATTACAAACAGTTGATTACAGAATTAACCCAAAAATGGAGGAGGCATGTGCCCAATATAAAGTATCAGAACAGCAGTATACCAGTTTTATTTGAGGACCAGGATGTTGACAGCTGTGCCATACAGACTGCAAAATAGTTGGAAAGTGATTTGTGATGTACCGATTCCATGCTACACGGTGTATAAATTTATATTTAAAATTAGGCAAGATGCAGGACTTTGTGCTTTTTAGCAAAACTGTTTGTACAGAATTATTGTCACCATCAAAATGTTGATTATTTGGGACATACAATCATCACAGCTCTGCAGATTTTGTTGTGAGGATAAAGAATCAATAGACCCTTTGTTTTGGTATTGCCCTCAGGTTTCTGGTCTCAGGTTCAGGAATGGCTGAAAATGCCTAACATTGATCTAAAATTGGGAGATGGGAGATCTGGAGAGACCGGGTCCGACAATTACTAATACACTAATACTCTTAGTAAAGTATTTAAGTATTTATCTCAATCTGCATATACACACACGCTCATTCTAATGCACACAAGTGCAAATACATGGATACACCCACACATGTAAATAGTGCCATACATGCATTCAATAATATACAGTTGGCATTGCTTTTATTATTTTTGTTGTCCTTGATGTCTTTTGTTTTTTTCTCAGGGTGGTTCTGTTGGGGGGGTTCTGTTGGGGGGGGGGGGGGGGGGGGGGTGGTCTTGTTGGGGAACTGTGGGGGGAATCTTGGAGGGCTGGTGGCCTGGTGGTTGGGAGCTTGGGCCGGTGGCTGATAGGTTGCTGGTTCGGGTCCCTGTTTTTGAAAATCTGTCGACATGCCCTTGAGCAGGGCGTTGACCCTGGTTGCTTCTGTGGGTCCCTCTGGATGGGAGTCTGTTAGATGAACTTCAGCCATCCTTGGACTACCGACCCCCTTGTCCCTTTAAAATCCACCCCTGCTCTGGAATTTGGGATTGTTTCCTGGGCTCAAATCATATCCAATCAAATTGTCACATGCATCGAATACAACAAGTTTAGACCTTACAGTGAAATGCTTACTTACAAGCCCTTAATCAACAATGCAATTTTAAGAAAAAATCCCCCCCTTTCAAAAAAGGTAAGAGATAAGAATAACAAATAGTTAAAGAGCAGCAGTAAATAACAATAACGGGGCTATATACAGGGGGCACTGGTGGGAGCTCCGTCAGTTGAACTGTATTTACTCTAATTGAATTATTTGGGTTCTGGGACACTGCGGCCATGCTGTGGTCCTCCACAGTTGCTCCCTTGCCTGCTGGTTCTGAAACAGAAAATCAGTTTAAAAATAATAACAAAAAAAAAGTCAATTACTCGTATTCACCGAATGATTTTGCTCCCAATGCCTCATTGTTTGTCTTTGCAGTGTGGACGCTTGTGGAAAGAGTCTTTCAGCAAGAGGGAAAAGAAGAGAGGGAGAGGGGGAAGACTTCAGGTGAAGCGAGAGGAGGATGAAGAACAAGAGGGGGATGAATAAAGAGTCTCCCTCTTGATTCAGAAGTAGGGATGAGGCGATGAGTGAGGTTTAAGAGATATACTGTAGTTACCTTCTCACTGCTATGCCCTGGAGGATCATCATTATCAAGGCCACTCAAATCCATGTACGTTCTGACCTGAAATCTGTTGTTATGTCTTTGTTTTAGTATGGTCAGGGCGTGAGTTGGGTGGGTTGTCTATGTTCTTTTTTCTATGATTTGGGATTTCTGTGTTTGGCCTGGTATGGTTCTCAATCAGAGGCAGCTGTCTATCGTTGTCCCTGATTGAGAACCATAGTTAGGTATCCTGGTTTCACCTTTGAGTTGTGGGTGATTGTTCTCCGTGTCAGTGTTTGTTCCACACGGAACTGTTTCGGTTTTGTTATTTCACGGTGTCGTTTATTGTTCTGTTCAGTGTTCATTATTCTTATTAAACAATATGGATACTTAGCACGCTGCGCATTGGTCCTCCGATCCTTCCTACTACTCCTCCTCGTCAGAAGAGGAGGAGGACAATCGTTACAAGCTAGTTGTAAGATCTTATGTTGATCATCCTGTTGCATAACTTTCCTGCAATGTACGACATTTAAAACTGGTAGTGTATTTGAGGCTTAAAAAGGCTTCTGAAGTTTGTAATTTCTCTTATGAAAAATGTATCAACCCCGACAAAGAAGTTAATTCATTATAATCCATATAATAATTCACATTTCCTGTTGCTGTAAGATTGTTTCCCTGCTGTATCAAACTGGCTCAAATTAAGATCCTACACCTGTAAGTACAGTATCTGTCACGGCTTTCTTCTGTCGAAGGAGAGGCGGACCAAAACGCAGCGTGGTTATTTTGATACATCTTTAATAAAGATGAAAATAGAACAATATTCAAAAACAAGAACCGTGAAAAAACGAAAACAGCCCTATCTGGTGTAACAAACACAAAGACAGGAACAATCACCCACAAAACCCAACACAAAACAGGCTACCTAAATATGGCTCCCAATCAGAGACAATGACTAACACCTGCCTCTGATTGAGAACCATATCAGGCCCAAACACAGAAACAGACAAACAAGACATCCAACATAGAATGCCCACTCAGATCACACCCTGACTAAACAAAACATAGAACATACAAAGCAAACTATGGTCAGGGTGTGACAGTATCTGAGACAGACATGGGTCTTTATGAAGTACTGGAACCAGAGTGTACATTTTTGCATTATGTTACATTTATCTTATCCAGAGCGAATATCAGTGCATTGAACTTGGTAAGGAAACTACATATCACCACGATCGCAAGTAAAGCCTTCCTCAAAAAAGCATATTTTGATAAAACAGTGTAGAGGTTGCACTTGTACTCAAAAGATCTAGGATCAGTTGTGTCTTCTCATATCCCAAACTTCACCTACAGAGTGAAACATGTTTAACTGACCTTAGATGAGATCCTATGGGTCATTTCACCCTCCTGTCTATGTGAGTGTTGCAGTGCGAAATATAGGACCAGCTACCACACTCTGGAAACAATTACTGGGTAATAATCAGGACATTCTTTCATCCCTCCATCTCAGCTGATTAGAACATCCACTGGTATGTAAGGTTAACCTCACATACACACATATATATCACAATGATGTGCACACACACACACACACATATTGAAAATAATGTGCACACACACACACACACACAGACACACACACAGACACACACACACACACACACACACACATTATGTGTGTGTGTGTGTATGTGTGTGTAGGGTGTGTTGTGCATTAGAGAGTGAATTTAAAAATAGAATTCACAAACTATGGGAGGTTGAGGGGGTAAACACACACACAGACGTTGATTAATTAGTTTTGAGCAGAGACCACCCATGGTCAAAATAACCTGCCATAAATACAGGAGCAGTAAAATACCATTCAGTCACCGCTCTCCTATTTACTCACCCTGCAGCATCTTGCCTGTTTGTGTGTGTGTGTGTGTGTGTGTGTGTGTTTGTGTGTGTGTGTGTGTGTGTGTGTGTGTGTCGAATAGGGATTACTGTAACAGCACTGTTTAAAATGTGGGCTTCTCCTGCTGTTCCATCCCCACTGTGTTGCCTATTTCTAGTGTTGATCCCTCTTCCTTTTGTCAGCCAGATGGACGTGAGGTTGACCATCCCTGTCCTCTAATCTCTACGGAGCTCTCTTTCCCAGGGTGAAAACACTGACATCCTTCTTCTCTCCTCTGTCCCCACCCCCCTGTTATCAGTGTCAAATAATAACCCAGGGGAAACGGAGCTCAGGTACAATATGGGCCAGGTTAGCCAAGGGGGAGGCTAGCCAAAATATCATTCCTCCATCTCTCTCCCGCCCCTGAAATGCCAGTCAGGTTTCTTGGCAGAGCCCCAGGACCAGCACAAAGGAATTTCCCCCTGAAATTTATATCAATTTCAGAGTGCCACAGTTTAAACATTGGGTAAAAAAAATACCCAGCCTCTCCTCCCTCTTTTCTCCCTTCTTTCTTTTCGTGTCTGCTCAAGTTGTTTTTCTTCCTTTTCCCTCCCTTCCTGTCCTCTGATCATTTGCACTTTACTTTTCTCCCTCCCCTGTTCTCACTCCTTTACCCGTCCCGTGTTTTCCTCTTCTCTCCAGCTTTTCTCCCTCCCCTGTTCTCTCCTTTCCTTCTCCTCTCTGATTTCCCTCTACATTCGTTCCTCCCTTCCTCTCTTTTGTTCTCCACTCCTTTCTCCCTCTCTTTCTCTCTCGCTCTCTCGCTCTTCTCTCCTCTCCCCCACCTCTCTGTAGCCACCATGGTGAATGCCATGCATTCCATTGTAAGGTTATAGCAGACAAAAGTGGACCAGAATCACCTGAGAGAGAAAACCACCCTTCTGAAACAGAGAGAGGAGAAAGAGGCTGATACAGAGAGAAGAAACGAGGGAGTGTGAAAAACAGAGAAGAGAAAGAGATGGAGATAGCAGCAGTAAAGTCACGGTTTATAGAGAAGAAAATGGTAGAATTTCAACGAGGGAAAGAGAGTGAGCAATGGAGAAAGTTGTAAATAGGGATAATAAAATAGAGGGAAAAAACAGAGATACGAAAATATTCTCTGTAGCCGGGGACACAGGAACACCTGTCCCATCCGGTCCTCTGGTGACATTTGAACTTTGACCTCTATTACTAACATGTGACATGTTGAGAGAACTAAAATATCAAGATTCTCCCAGAAATAACTGTTTTAGATATTCAGCAAGGTACCTTACACAATAGATTACTGAAGATTGCATGACGTGCATCTCAATAACACAACCCTGTCAAGGATACCGCTAAAAGAGAGGTTTAACTTTAAAAAGCTTGAGTCACCCCTAAAGTAGGCCTTCCCCCCACTTAAAACCACACAAATATATACAAACACGTACACACCACACAAATATACACACATGCAAACACCCTCAACCCAACTACCAACACATACAGACTACTCTCAGACCATGTATACAACCCCACCCGTGCATTTCCACCCCAAACACACACACCCCACCCAAAACATACACGCAGAAACACACACAATCCCACTCATGTGAATATACACCCCAAATTAGCACACAGTGGGACCATTTTACATACACCAGGCTGGGGTACAGGGTGAGACATATTAGCGACGCCAGCCCTCTCTGTCAGAGGTTATTTCAGGGATTTGACACACATCCATAGCTAAACAGCCTGTATGATGCAATGGTGTGGGTTTCCAGTTAGTAAACCGCCACTGTTTGTTTTGACGCTTGTCATGGAGAGGAATGGAGAGGGTGGGGAAGGGAGGGTGGAAGGAAGGGAGAAAATGGACTTACGATCAGGTGTTTTTCCCTCTTCAGGGGAATTTGGCACCTTGTAAGTGTGTGAGAGGAGACTGGCCTGTTGACAGTAGAGAGGTATTATACAGGAGACTGACCTGTTGAGGGTAGAGAGGTACTGTACAGGAGACTGACCTGTTGACGGTAGAGAGGTACTGTACAGGAGACTGACCTGTTGACGGTAGAGAGGTATTGTACAGGAGACTGGTGTGTTGACAGTAGAGAGGTATTGTACAGGAGACTGACCTGTTAACGGTAGAGAGGTATTGTACAGGAGACTGGTCTGTTGACAGTAGAGAGGTACTGTACAGGATACTGACCTGTTGAGGGTAGAGAGGTATTTTACAGGAGACTGACCTGTTAACGGTAGAGAGGTATTGTACAGGAGACTGGTCTGTTGACAGTAGAGAGGTATTGTACAGGAGACTGACCTGTTGAGGGTAGAGAGGTATTTTACAGGAGACTGACCTGTTAACGGTAGAGAGGTATTGTACAGGAGACTGGTCTGTTGACAGTAGAGAGGTATTGTACAGGAGACTGACCTGTTGACGGTAGAGAGGTATTTTACATGAGACTGACCTGTTAACGGTAGAGAGGTATTGTACAGGAGACTGGTCTATTGAGGGTAGAGTGGTATTGTACAGGAGACTGACCTGTTGAGGGTAGAAAGGTATTATACAGGAGACTGGTCTTTTGACAGTAGAGAGGTACTGTACATGAGACTGGTCTATTGAGGGTAGAGAGGCATTATACAGGAGACTGGTCTGTTGAGGGTAGAGAGGTATTATACAGGAGACAGGTCTGTTGACGGTAGAGAGGTATTGTAAAGGAGACTGGTCTGTTGACAGTAGAGATGTATTGTAAAGGAGACAGGTCTGTTGACAGTAGAGAGGTATTGTAAAGGAGACTGGTCTGTTGACATTAGAGAGGTACTGTACAGGAGACTGACCTGTTGACGGTAGAGAGGTATTGTAAAGGAGACTGGTCTGTTAACGGTAGAGAGGTATTGTAAAGGAGACTGGTCTGTTGACAGTAGAGAGGTACTGTACAGGAGACTGACCTGTTGACGGTAGAGAGGTATTGTAAAGGAGACTGGTCTGTTGAGGGTAGAGAGGTACTGTACATGAGACTGACCAGTTGATGGTAGAGAGGTATTGTAAAGGAGACTGGTCTGTTGACAGTAGAGAGGTACTGTACAGGAAGGAGTGAATGGTTTGTGGATTTGCGGATTTGTGTGTGTGTGGTGTGTGTTGTGCATTATAGTGATTTAAAAAATATAATTCTCAAACTATTGGAGGGGGGTTTGAAAGTATAGGGGGTAAACACACACACACACCTGGGTGCATGAATGGCAGGTCTGACTTCAGACTCCACAGGCCCTTTACCACCACACACAGGGCTGCTATTGATGACATCATCATTGGGCATCTGGACACCCCGCCCTTTCCATGTATGTGCTCTGAGAGCCATTCACTCAAAGTCACATACACTACGGCCTCTCACAGACCTTAGTAACGGTGCTTATTTTTCTGAGATTATTCAATTTAACGTGACCAATAATGAACAAACAGTTTTTTTGTTCCATCTTTGTCATAGGCTGTGTCCCAAATGGCACAGAGGCCTGGTCAAAAGTAGATGACAACATAGAAAATATGGTACCGTCTGGGATACTTCAATGGCCCTTTTATAGCACTCCTTAAGACCCTTTTATAGCACTCCTTAAGACCCTTTTATAGCACTCCTTAAGACCCTTTTATAGCACTAATTAAGACCCTTAAGAGCAGTAAAATCATCTTTAGAAAATGTCAAATACTGTAATAAATTATTTATTCATTTTTTTGTGATTTTCCATTCATCCATCGCATGTTTTATCATCCCTCTATCTCTTTGTCATAGAAAATTGCCATTCCTGATGAAACGGGAGAGAGAAACACCCATTAAGCCCCATTATACACTGAAGCCTAACTGATGCTCTTCAAAGACTGGGCTCCCGTTGAAACTAGTGATCACTACCCAAATATGCTTTACATGAAAATGAATCCTAGTCAACATACGAGGGGAAGGGAGAGTTCAGCTCAACCTTTTCCTTTTAATAGAGAGATTAGACGGTGGTAGAGGGAGATTTATTAGAAAAACAAAATGACAGTTCAATGAATGGCAACGTGATGACAGACGATGGTCTGGGTTTGAACTCTGCATGTTGACATTTTTGGAAAAGAAAAAAGGAAAGAAAAAGAACACCTCACAGTAAGAATGGGTATGACATATTCTCTTTCTCACTAAGTCTATATTTGTCATGTATGTTTCTCGCTCTCTGTCTCTATCTCTCTCTCTCGAACAAAATCCCCTCTTTTCCTATCTGATATCAGACTGAGCCAATGGTTCAGTCTCAGTAGGTCTCTCAGAAAGAGATTTCCTCGTCCAAACGCAGACCTGGCCTGAGTCCGGAATGGTACCCTATCCCTTTATAGTTCACTACTTTTTGATTTATTTTTATTTATTTTTTGTATTTTTTTTAGCCCTTTTTCTTCCCAATTTCATGGTATCCAATTGTTTAGTAGCTATTATCTTGTCTCGTCGCTACAACTCCCGTACGGGCTCAGGAGAGACGAAGGTTGAAAGTCATGTGTCCTCCTCCGACACACAACCCAACCAAGCCGCGCTTCTTAACACAGCGCCATCCAACCCGGAATTCAGCCGCACCTGGCAACATTGATTAGAATGCACTGCGCCCGGCCCGCCACAGGAGTCGCTGGTGCGCGATGAGACAAGGATTTCCCTACTGGCCAAACCCTCCCTAACCCGGACGACGCTAGGCCAAATGTGCGTCGCCCCACGGACCTCCCGATTGCGGCCGGTTACGACAGAGCCTGGGGCCGAACCCAGAGTCCCTGGTGGCACAGCTGGCACTGCAGTACAGCGCCCTTAACCACTGCGCCACCCGGGAGGCCCTATAGTTCACTACTTTTGACCAGATAGGCCCTGGTCAAAAATAAGTGCACCATGTAAGAAATAGGGTAGAATTTGGGATGCATCCAGAGTCAGGCTTCAAGGTCCACTACCATAACACACAGCCAACACACAGATGAACAATTAGCTCTGAATGCTAACCCTATGTAGAACACACTATGAATAGTAAGCCTCTGTTTGATGTGTTGAGTCAAGTCATAATTCACCCTGAATAGTTAGCCACTATTCCATTAGCAATTAGCTACTCAGGGATGCAGATATGCAGTTAGTTTCAGTTCAATTAGCCTTGAATGGTTAGCGTCAGCATGATTAGCAATTAGCCACAGTGTGATAAGCAACTATGCCAGTAGCCCAATAGCCCACATTCAAATATCCTGGAATGGTTAGCCTAGCCGGAGCTTTTATTATTGAATGGTTAGCAATTAGCCTAAAATTGCTGCATGATTACCCCCCTTATTACTTACGGAAATGTTTTTCCACTTGTATGTGAATGTACCTAATGTACCTTGCATGACACACACACAGAAATTAGGGCCCTGTGTTTTGTGCAATTATGTGACATGCCTGGCTTTTAAATATTTTCCAGAAATCAAGGTTGGAAGATTTGTGAAATGAGGAGGGAATAAGAAGAATAAGAAGGATCCTGGAAAACCTGACATTTTGGGAAAAGTATGGAATTTTGTAACCCTACACCTGATTCAACTACTTGACTAATCTTGGTCTTTGACCTAGGCTAATATAGACCAAAAGTGAAGAGAAAGATTGTTTGAGGTGAGTGGAAAGCTGTTGAGCGTGAAACCTCTATGGCAACTCTTGTGCCAACACTCTCTAGTAAGTGTGTGTGTGTGTGTGTGTGTGTCGTGTAGCCTCGTGTTTGCCTGCCTGTATTTCTGTCCAAAGTGGGAAAACAAGAACTTGAATAGTGAGGGAGAAAGGGCTGGGAGCTTTCTCTGAAGGAGAGAGGGCTGGGAGCTTTCTCTGAAGGAGAGAGGGGTGGGAGCTTTCTCTGAAGGAGAGAGGGCTGGGAGCTTTCTCTGAAGGAGAGAGGGGTGGGAGCTTTCTCTGAAGGAGAGAGGGGTGGGAGCTTTCTCTGAAGGAGAGAGGGGTGGGAGCTTTCTCTGAAGGAGAGAGGGGTGGGGGCTTTCTCTGAAGGAGAGAGGGGTGGGGTAGAGTGATGGAGGGAGGGAGGGTAAATAAAGGGGGCAATAGAAGCTACCAAATCCCCCCCCTCTCCCCCCTCCCTCCCTCACTCTACCCCACCCCTCTCTGTGCTGCTACCCCATCCTGCCCACTCCCCTTCTCCGTCCTACCTCACTCTATCCACCATCACACACTTGTCTTTTGTGTGGCAGGGAACCTAAGGAACAATCCTGACTCTCTTTTCCCAAAATAAGCCTGAAGTGAGAGAGGGAGCGCAGAGTAAAGCTAGGGTGAGGAGATTGGACCTGGGAGGTGCACAGCCCCTAGTTATAAGCTGTGGGAGTGGGAGTGCACTGCACTTACCTCTCAGCCAAGCCGACTAGAATAGCCCGCCTGCCTGTACTGCCTACCTGCCTGCATGTACTGCTTGTCTCTCTATTCTCTCTCTCTCTCTCTCTCTCTCTCCTTCCCTCCTACTTTCCACCCCGGAGTGTGAGAGCGCTGAGATTCAGAAGGTGCGCCTCAGATCCACTTTTAGTCAGCCTGAAGACGGCATAGACGTTTTCCCCTCCTCTCTCGCTCTCACTCTGTCCCTCTCTCAGAGTCTCTCTCTCACTCGCTCATTTTCTGCAGAAGCACATGGACTAAATTTCCTCCAGAGAGACAGAGAAAGAACCAAAAGAAAAATACAATTTGTTCCACCTGCAGTTGGTGAAAATATAATTTTTTTTCTGTTGTTGTTGTAGTCCCCCCTCCCTTCCTCTGCACATGTAAACTAACTCAGCTTTAAAACCAGAGGCATTTCTACGTTTTTTTATTTATTTTTTATAACTTTTTTTGTTGTTGATATTGACTGATCTGATACCATCCCAATTTCTCCGGGAGACATGCGTGGCTGAAGTAGGAGAGGAGCCGGAGGACCCACCTGAAATTACCACCTCACTGACTCCCACACACACATCACATTCCTCCATCTAACCTTCAACGCTCGGTGGAGAGAAACGCAAGGTAAGCCCCCCGCGTCCTCTTCCCTCCTTACGTATCCCTCCATTTCCTCTCATCCCTCCATCCTGTCATCCCTTGCATTTTCCTTATATCACATTTCGCCGCAGGGCAGGGAGCGAGAGACCCGTGAGCCAAAGGCAACAGAAAAGGCAGAAAGAAAAACACATGGAGCAATAACTCAGTCATGGGACCTGCATAATACTCTGTGGTGCTGAGCTAAAGCTAGCGCTAGCAAAAGGCAGGAGTTTAATGCCTTTAAGATAAGAAACTACCATTGCAACTCTTGTACCCAATTATCTCCCTGTATGTCACATTTGTATTCCATCAACTGTTATAGTAATAATATTAGCCATTTCATTATTACGCGTCATTATGGTTCCTCGTAGCGTGACTTTCAGGCATCCTGCGCTCTCTCTCTTCCGCTCTTTTTATCTCTCTTTCTTTCTCTCGTTCTCTCATTCATGCAGCTGGCTGTTTATTTATTAGCATGATTGTGTGCACGAGTGTCTGTGTATGTATATATGTGTGACTATGTATGTGAGTGTGCGTTAGTTCCATGAACATGTAAGGACGGCCAGTTTGTCTCTCACAGCGACACAGGTTTCCTTCATATGAGGTGGGAGGGTGTGTCTCTGTCTCTGCCTTCTCATTGGTGGATTATCCCAAGACAAGTTGAAGGCAAAGTGTTGCATAGTGTCTACACCTGTATGTTGAGCTCCACTCTTAGAAAAAAAAATTGATGTCTCAAACCTAAATTCTGTCAGCATAGGAAAACCCTTTGAATAACCCTATTTGGTTCCAGGTAGAATCCTTTTTGGTTCCATGTAGAACCCTTTCCACAGAGGGTTCTACATGGAACCCAAAAGCGTTCTACCTGGAGCCAAAAACGATTCCCCTATG
>NC_092164.1:53502805-53568432 GCF_045791955.1 Oncorhynchus clarkii lewisi
AGTGATCTCTCTCTTTATTTATTGACCTCTCTCTTTATTTAGTGATATCTCTCTCTTTATTTAGTGACCTCTCTCTTTATTAAGTGACTTCTCTCTCTTTATTTATTGACCTCTCTCTTTATTTAGTGACTTCTCTCTCTTTATTTAGTGACTTCTCTCTCTTTATTTAGTGACTTCTCTCTCTTTATTTAGTGATCTCTCTCTTTATTTATTGACCTCTCTCTTTATTTAGTGATATCTCTCTCTTTATTTAGTGACCTCTCTCTTTATTAAGTGACTTCTCTCTCTTTATTTATTGACCTCTCTCTTTATTTAGTGACCTCTCTCTCTTTATTTAGTGACCTCTCTCTTTATTAAGTGACTTCTCTCTCTTTATTTATTGACCTCTCTCTTTATTTAGTGACCTCTCTCTCTTTATTTAGTGACTTCTCTCTCTTTATTTAGTGATCTCTCTCTTTATTTAGTGACTTCTCTCTCTTTATTTAGTGACTTCTCTCTCTTTATTTAGTGACTTCTCTCTCTTTATTTAGTGATATCTCTCTCTTTATTTAGTGACTTCTCTCTCTTTATTAAGTGACTTCTCTCTCTTTATTTATTGACCTCTCTATATTTAGTGATATCTCTCTTTATTTAGTGATCTCTCTCTCTCTCTTTATTAAGTGATCCTTCTCCCTTTATTTATTGACCTCTCTCTTTATTTAGTGACCTCTCTCTTTATTTAGTGACCTCTCTCTTTATTTAGTGACTTCTCTCCCTTTATTTATTGACCTCTCTCTTTATTTATTGACCTCTCTCTTTATTTAGTGCTCTTTCTATTTATTTTGTGATATCTCTCCCTTTATTTAGTGACTTCTCTCTCTTTATTTAGTGACCTCTCTCTTTATTTAGTGACCTCTCTCTTTATTTAGTGACCTCTCTCTTTATTAAGTGACCTCTCTCTTTATTTATTGACCTCTCCCTTTATTTAGTGACCTCTCTCTTTATTTAGTGACCTCTCTCTTTATTTATTGACCTCTCCCTTTATTTAGTGACCTCTCTCTTTATTTAGTGACCTCTCTCTTTATTTAGTGCTCTTTCTATTTATTTAGTGAGATCTCTCTCTTTATTTAGTGATCTCTCTTTATCTTCATTTAGTGACTTCTCTCTCTTTATTTAGTGTTCTCTCTTTGTCTTTCTGTATTTCTCTCCCTGTCCCTCTCTCTCCTGCTCTCCCTTTCTTTCTCCGTTTCTCTCTCTCGTAACTGTGGCTGGACGGAGGAGAGTTTTTCCGTTCTGTTGGCAGGAGAAAGAGAAGGAGAGATGGAGAGAGAGAGAGAGTGAGAGATAGAGAGAGATAAAGAGAGAGATAGAGAGAGAGAGAGAGATTGGGAGGCTTGACAAAGTGGTGTTGTTATTTTCCCTCTGACTGTCCATTGACTCTGTCAGCAGCCTCTTGGACTGCTTCCCAAATGACACCCAATTCGTTATTTAGTGCACTACTTTTGACCAGGGTACATAGGGTTCTGATCAACAGTAGTACCATTTTTAGGAAATAGGAGGCTATTTGGGACACGGCCCAGGGCTTCAAACATGCCTGACAACATACCCAGCAGCACTATCAAACACCTCTTATCTAGCAGCCTGGGCTCAGAGAGAAAGGAGAGAGGGATGGTAGAGGGTAGATGGAGGAATAGGGGTGGGAGTTGAGGGAGTTAAGGATGAGGGTGGCGTGTAGGGTACAGCATACTTATGAGAATGGTCATTCACTTATCCATCAATCCCCTACATCCATCCTGAGTGGCGCAGCGGTCTAAGGCACTGCATCTCAGTGCAAGAGGTGTCACTGCAGTCCCTGGTTCGTAATCCAGACTGGATCATATCCGGCCATGATTGGGAGTCCCATAGGGCAGTGCACAATTGGCCCAGAGTCGTCCGGGTTTAGCCGGGGTAGGCCGTCATTGTAAATAAGAATTTGTTCTTAACTGACTTTCCTAGTTAAATAAAAATATATATATGTATCTAAGCAATAAGGCCCCCCCCGGGTGGTATATGGCCAATATACTGTGGATAAGGGCTGTTCTTCGGCATGATGCAGTTGCTATTATAAACTGGTTACCAACTTAACTGGAGCAGTAAAAATATATGTTTTGTCATACCTGTGGTATACAATCTGATCTACCACGGCTGTCAGCCAATCAGAATTCAGGCGTCGAACCACTCAGTTTATAATTAAATTTATACAATCTTCCACTGTCTTGTGAGGATGTCACTGAACTCTCAATGCCCTGTAATAAAGAAAAATGTTGATCTTGAAGAGGTCCAAGGGTCCGTCCTATTGGCCACTTGACCGTCTTTATTTTTAACCTTTATTTAACCAGGCAAGTCAGTTAAGAACAAATTCTTATTTTCAATGACGGCCTAGGAACGGTGGGTTAAGTGCCTGTTCAGGGGCAGAACGACAGATTTGTACCTTGTCAGCTGGGGGATTTGAATTTGCAACCTTTTGGCTACTAGTCCAACACTCTAACCACTAGGCTACCCTGCCGCCCCTCTCTTCTCAAATTCCGGAGGATACTTTTCATCCAGTTATTGGCTTCAGACAAGACCAAATACAGCTGAAGTCGCAAGTTTACATAGACTTAGGTTGGAGTCATTAAAACTCATTTTTCAAACACTCCACACACATTTATTGTTAACAAACTATAGTTTTGGCAAGTCGATTAGGACATCTACTTTGTGCATGACACAAGTCATTTTTCCAACAATTGTTTGCAGACAGATGATTTTACATACACTAAGTTGACTGTGCCTTTAAACAGCTTGGAAAATCACAGAAAATTATGTCATGGCTTTAGAAGCTTCTGATAGGCTAATTGACATCATTTGAGTCAATTGGAGGTGCACCTGTGGATGTATTTCAAGTCCGACCTTCAAACTCGGTGCCTCTTTGCTTGACATCATGGGAAAATCAAATGAAATCAGCCAAGATCTCAGAAAATAAATTGTAGACCTCCACAAGTCTGGTTCATCCTTGGGAGTAATTCCCAAATGCCTGAAGGTACCACGTTCATCTGTACAAACAATAGTAAGCAAGTATAAACACCATGTGACCACACAGCCGTCATACCACTCAGGAAGGAGAAGCATTCTGTCTCCTAGAGATGAATGTACTTTGGTGCGAAAAGTGCAAATCAATCCAAGAACAACAGCAAAGTACCTTGTGAAGATGCTGGAGGAAACAGGTACAAAAGTATCTATATCCACAGTAAAATGAGTCATATATCGACATTCATCAGCAAGGATGAAGCCACTGCTCCAAAACCACCATAAAAAAGCCAGACTACGGTTTGCAACTGCACATGGGGACAAAGATCATACTTTTTGGAGAAATGTCCTCTGGTCTGATGAAACATAAATAGAACTGTTTGGCCATAATGAACATCGTTATGTTCAGAGGAAAAAGGGGGAGTCTTGCCAGCCGAAGAACACCATCCCAACCATGAATGACGGGGGTGGTAGTATCATGTTGTGGGGGTGCTTTGCTGCAGGAGGGACTGGTGCACTTCACAAAATAGATGGCATCATGAGGGAGGAAAATTATGTGGATATATTGAAGCAACATCTCAATACATTTTTCAGGAAGTTAAAGCTTGGTTGCAAATGGATCTTCCAAATGGACAATGACCCCAAGCATACTTCCAAAGTTGTGGCAAAATGGCTTAAGGACAACAAAGTCAAGGTATTGGAGTGGCCATCACAAAGCCCTGACCTCAATCCTATAGAACATGTGTTGGCAGAACTGAAAAAGCGTGTGCGAGCAAGGAGGCCTACAAACCTGACTCAGTTACATCACCTCTGTCAGGTGGAATGGGCCAAAATTCACACAAATTATTGTGGGAAGCTTGTGGAAGGCTACCTGAAACGTTTGACCCAAGGTAAACAATTTAAAGGCAATGCTACCAAATAGTAATTGAGTGTATATTAACTTCTGACCCACTGGGAATGTGATGAAAGAAATAAAAGGTGAAAGAAATCATTCTCTACTATTATTCTGACATTTCACATTCTTAAAATAAAGTGGGGATCCCAACTGACCTAAGACAGGGAATTTTTACGAGGATTAAATGTCAGGAATTGTGAAAAACTGAGTTTAAATGTATTTGGCTAAGGTGTATGTAAACTTCCGACTTCAACTGTAGATGTCCCCTATTGGATCAGACAGACAGTGTTTCAGGGCACAGTGTTTTACGTAAAGGCCTAAACCAGGCTCTGTTGCTATAACCAAGGTGTGGACACAAGTCAAGCAATACTTCTAAGGACAATGTGAGGAATTACTATGAGATAGTGGAGTTTTAATACCCAATCTCATGTTTTCCGAAATATTCCACAAGGAACATATTGGGGGAAAAAAACTGGTTTGTAAAAACCGCAGCGATAGCACAATCGATGTTCAGATTTAACGAGACGCGACATTTAACGTTTCTCCGGAGAAGGGGAGTTTTCTGTGTTTGAATATGTTGCCGTGAGAGTTCCCCGAGTTTCCCAAGTTAGGGTGTGAGGAACTCCTGTGTCTCCTTGTCTTTTGGAAAGAGGAGGAAAACAACTCAGGGTTGGAGTTAGGGACGCATATAGGATCTGAGCCATATGGAGGTAGTTAGAACATGGTTGGTTTTAGAGTTTACCTCTACCTGTGTTCAACAACAGGACTGACTGTTGGATAGAGGCAGAACAGAAGGGGGGCAATGGGGGACTGTGATTGATGGCTTTTTCAAGTGTTTTTGTGTGTGTGTTCATGAATGTGTATGTGTTCACGCGTGTGTATGCCTCTGTTTATTATGTGTATTTGTCTGAATCTGCTGACTCTTATTGCCCCCTTGTTCACTGTCTGGCAGTGAATCCATGGGTGGTTTCCAAGACCGGAGCAACAGAGTCCCGCCAACTCCTAGCAGGGGTCAAGTCCTTTATATAAAACTGAAATTACCCCCCCCATACAGCCCCTATTTGTCTTATTATAGATTTACTACAAAGGCCAAGTTTTTATTCTCTCTATTTCAGATGTGGAGGAAAGAGAGTTCGCTCTCTGATGGATGGGTCAATATTGAATAAGGGTTAGAAATAAGTCTTCTGGGGGCGTTTTAAAACGCCTGAACCATGTGATTGTTATAGTCTGAGCTTGATTTAGCTGTGTGTAGGTGTGTGTGTGAGGAGAAGGAGACTGGGGTCATTGTGGTGTTATGGGTCTCCTTGGAGGGAGGTATTAAAAAGCCTTTCACTCACAGCTCTGGATTTGCTGGGGTAGTAAATGGCTGTTAAGTGCTTGACACACACACACAAGCATGAACACACACACACACGCACGCACGCACGCACGCACGCACGCACGCACGCACGCACACACACACACACACACACACACACACACACACACACACACACACACACACACACACACACACACACACACACACACACACACACACACACACACACACACACACACACACACACACACACACACACACACACACACACACCCAACATTGACATCAGAATACCGTAAGAAAGAGAATGAACAACAAGAGATGGAAACACACCGTGTGTTGTCTGACTGGGACCCAAAAGACTGGCTGTTCTTTTTCTTACTTCCAGTTTCTCTTTCTTTTCATTCCACATTTGCCTCAAACTTTATGACTAACAGTAAAAACCATCTTCCACAGCTGCATACAGCAAGCACAAAACAGGTCTCCAGGAACTATATTTTTAGTCATGACCAATCACATTGTGCCTTGTTGTCCTCATACTTACTCTCTGACCTCCCGGGTTGTTGACCTCACCAGGAAACGTCTCCTGGTCTGCGTGTTAAATCCCACCCTATTTGATATGATCCCTGGTCAAAAGCGGTGGGATATCTTTTATGGAATAGGGTTCCATTTGAGATGCAGATTCTCTCATAGAAAGATGGTACCGCCACATGCCCAGTTACCCACAGTACACTATGAACCCATTGGTCTGCCCACAAACATTGCCATGCCTGGGCCTCCCAGAGTAAGCATTTGCGGTTTGACGGTTTGGCATGGCCAACCACGGAGGCGTGGATGAAACAGTTGTAGGGGAGGGCTATAACCAGATTCTCTCACAGAAAGATGGTACCGCCACATGCCCAGTTGCCCACAGTACACTATGAACCCATTGGTCTGCCCACAGCATCAGATTCTTTATAGGTGAAGAAATCCAGACAAATGGAAATTTCTATCTGGAACCTATATGAAGACGTACGGCTCTGGGATCTAATTTTTGCCCACGCCAATGAAGGTTATGAAACGCTGGGCAAATAGTTCATACATTTCAAACAGTTCAGCATCATACACAATCAATGGACATCTGTAGCTATGACATTGACCTTTATAGGACTATGAAGCATAAACTAACTACTCCAATAAGGGTTACAAAGGCTAGGTACAGAGTTCATTGTTCTGTGGTTGGTGTATTGAGAGCTATCTAGCTATTTATCTAGCTATTTCTGATTGTACCAGGCAGGGCATGCTCTCTCTCTCAACTCGGAGGTTACAGAAAGCCCTATCCTGGTGTTAGTTCCTCATCCTCTCTGTTCAGAATGTCAGCACATTGAGCAACATGTGTTTCATAACACTCACTCCATGCCAGACCTGGGTTCAAATTCTATTTAACATTTCTCAAATACTTTGACTGCTTGCTTTACATTTATATTATAGTCATTTAGCAGACACTCTTATTCAGAGTGACTTACAGGAGCAAATAGTGACTTGCTCAAGGGCACATTGACAGATGTTTCACCTAGTTGGCTCTGGGATTCGAGCCAGCAACCTTTCGACCCAACGCTCTTAAACTCTAAGCTACCAGCTACAGGCTTTATTCTGCCTGGAAGGTCAGGTGGACAGGGTTTGCTATTTTGGGACTGTTCTACTGGTCCATTAAGCCAAGCAAGAACAGATACAGTATTTACAATGATTTACAATAGTATTTTAATCTACATGTAGGTCTGCCCCGTTCAGAGGCATTAGGCATTGAGATCTCGAGCCTGTCGTTCGAGGCTTTTTTCTTAATCATTTCCTATAATCAGGAAAAAAATAAAACGGTGAGGAGAAAAAAAGTTGTGTTCCCCCCCATTTCTACCTGCCGTGGTGTATGAGCCCTGGTTTCCTGTCCAGACCTAAACGATTGTATGTACTGTATGTGTGTGTGTGTGTGTGTGTGTGTGTGTGTGCCTCCTGTGTGTGTGTGTGTGTGTGCCTCCTGTGTGTGTGTGTGTGTGTGTGTGTGTATGTGTGTGTGTGTATGTGTGTGTGTGTGTGTGTGTGTGTGTGTGTGTGTGTGTGTGTGTGTGTGTGTGTGTGTGTGTGTGTGTGTGTGTGTGTGTGTGTGTGTGTGTGTGTGTGTGTGTGTGTGTGTGTGTGCGTGCGGGCGGGCGGGCGTGTGTGTGTGTGTTTATGTGTGTCCGTGCACACGTGCGGGTGCATATGTAGCTGTAACATAAGGTTTCTTGTTTCTGTTTATCCCCATAACTTACGCATTCATTGCCTGCTGGAGTCAGGCAGGAGAAGTAATGCAGTTTCGCAGTGATCCTAACAAGCGGAATAACTATGTAAAGTAGCGGTAGAAATGTGTTGGCATTGTTTTGTTTTGTACATAATAGACAAGAAGGCTTATTGCAGAAATTAGAAATTGTGTAGATAGGAAGTGGAGTATGATTTCACAGCAGACATTGCATTTGTTTATCAGCTACAATCAATGGAAAACTTCTTCCTCTTCTTTTTCTACGTCTTCATCTTTCTCTCACTTTTGGCTTTCTGATCTCTCTCTCTCTCTCTCTCTCACTCTCTCTCTCTCTCTCTCTCTCTCTCTCTTTTCTGACTCCCTCTATCTCTCTCTCTCAAAGACAATATAAGAGAGGATATACAGTGCATTCGGAAAGTATTCAGACCTCTTCCCTCTTTCCATATTTTGTTACGTTAAAGCCTTATTCTGAAATTGATTAAATTATGTTTTCCCCTCATCAAGGTACACACAATAACCCATAATAGCAAAGCAAAGACAGGTTTTAGAAATGTTTGCAAAATTATAAAAAATAAAAAACAGAAATACCTTATTTACATAAGTATTCAGTCCTTTTGCTATGAGACTCGAAATTGAGCTCAGGTCATCCTGTTACCATTGATCATCATTGAGATGTTTCTAAGACTTGATTGAAGTCCCCCTGTGGTAAATTCAATTGACTGGACATGATTTGGAAAGGCACACACTTGTCTATATGAGGTCCCACAGCTGACACTGTACGTCAGAGCAGAAACCAAGCCAAAAGGTTGAAGGAATTGTCCGTAGAGCTTCAAGACAGGATTGTGTCGAGGCACATATCTGGGAAAGGGTACCTAAAAATGTCTGCAACATTGCAGATGCCCAAGAACACAGTGGCCTCCATCAATCTTAAATGGAAGAAGTTTGGAAGCACAGAGACTCTTCCTAGAGCTGGCTGCCCGGTCAAACTGAGCAATAGGGGGAGAAGGGCCTTGGTCAGGGAGGTGACCAAGCACCTGATGGTCACTCTGACAGAGCTCCAGAGTTCCTCTGTGGGGATGGGAGAACTTTCCAGAAGGACAACCATCTCTGCAGCACTACACCAATCAGGCCTTTATGGTAGTGGCCAGACGGAAGCCTCTCACCTCAGTAAAAGCTGTTCCTCTGGGGACAGTCGCTTGGAGTTGCCAAAATGCACCTAAAGAACTCTCAGACCATGAGAAACAAGATTCTCTGTTCTGATGAAACCAAGATTGAACTCTTTGGCCTGAATGCCAAGTGTCACGTCTGGAGGAAACCTGGCACCATCCCTACAGTGAAGCATGGTGGTGGCAGCATCATGCTGTGGGGATGTTTTTCAGCGCCAGGGACTGTGTGACTAGTCGGGGTTGAGGGAAAGATGAACAGAGCAAAGTTCGGAGAGATCCTTGATGAAAACCTGCTCCAGAGCACTCAGGACCTCAGACTGGGGTGAAGGTTCACCTTACAACAGGACAATGACCCATAGCACACAGCCAAGAGTAACCAGGAGTGGCTTCGGGACAAGTCTCTGAATGTCCTTGAGCGGCCCAACTAGAGCCCAGACTTGAACCCAATCGAACATCTCTGGAGAGACCTGAAAATACTGCAGCAGTATATATCCCCATCCAACCTGACAAGGCTTGAGAGGATCTGCAGAGAAGAATGGGAGAAACTCGCCTAATACAGTTGTACCAATCGTGTAGCATCATACCCAAGAAGACTCAAGATTTGAATTGCTAATAAAGGTGCTTTATTAACAAAGTACTGAGTAAAGGGTCTGAATAAATATGCAAATGTGATATTTCAGTTTTTTTTATTTTGATACATTTGCTAAAAACCTGTTTTTGCTTTGTCATTATGGGGTATTGTGTATAGATTGATGAGGTGTTGCTGTGAGTATGGATAATCTGGCTTTGGATAAAAGCACCTTGACCTTTCAGTGTGCTGGCACTGGTAAAATGGCACTAGGGATAGAACATACAGACAACCAACACCAGTCAGTCTTAACCCAGGGTGGCATAGGAAAGAACATACCTACACAGCTTGTGACTGTAACTTAAAAAACAACTGAGGATGTGTCCCAAATGACACCCTATTCCCTACATAGTACACTTCTTTTAACAAGAGCCGATAGGGCTCTGATAGGGAATAGGGTGCCATTTGGGAAGCATTCAAAGACTTACATGACCTCGGCAAAACATTTAGAGCTCCTTGGATGATAGATTTAGAGTTAAAAGGGGAAAAATAGAACACGTCTTTCACCGTGCATTAACCATAAGCCCAGGTCGCAAATGCTGCAGCAATCTCTTCGTGGAAGGATGTTGGTTGGCCAACGTACACAGCACTTAATTACTCTGAGCTTCGAGTCAGTTACCGCCGTGTTTCATGTGGTTTACAGATGGTTACACGCTCTCTCTCGCCTTCATTCCCTCTCGTTCCCTCTTGCTCCCCTTCTTTCCCCCTTGTTCCCTCTCTTGTTTCCTCTCCTTCCTCTTCGAGCCTCCAGCTAAGAGCACTGTTGTGTTTTCGCAGCACTAATATGAACCAGAGAACCGGTGATTTCCGACAATGTTCCACTTTGCAAACCGCCGATCCAAAGAGTAGAACCAACAAGATCCTGTATGAGGCCTGACCAGACCTGGACCCAGGAGCCAAAGAGCTGGGTAGAACCACAGGGAGGAAGCCTTTGTGACATGTGGGTAGTGGGTGTTAGAGATGTAGGTAACCTTGGTTTGGAAAAAGAGGGGTTGCAATGCAGACTGTTATGGAGAGAGAGTGAGGGAAGAAGAGCAAGAGAGTGAGACACAGAGAAAGAAAGAGTGAGAAAGAAAGGAGTCGGCCTGGGTCTGAGTTTGCATAAGCTATGAGGCTGCTTTGATCTGACCAAGGATTTGAAACGGTGTCAACAGAAACATGCAGAGGCCGTCTGTTCGCTCTGAGACGGAGGTTGGTTCACAGTTACAAAGGCCCACCGCCAGCTCGCTACAACCTCTGGGCTTGCAGTGTTTGTTTGTCTTGTCGGAAAGGCCCAGCCGCAAATCTCAGGTTGCACACTAAAAATTAAACCCGTGATTAGTGCAGGTATCGAATGAAATATAAGGTTTTTTAGACCATAGCACTGGGCTATGTCTAGCTAACATTTCATATTAGATCTAGTTTTTTAAGGTAGTCCTATTTCTAGACCCATTCCTCCAAAACAGACAAGCACTCTCTCCCCATATAGATAGAAGTATCTCAGGTCGTATGTGTTTGAGAAGAGGAGGAGGAGATGGGCAATCCCTCTCTCTCACCCCAAAGAAGGATGAGTCTCCCAGGTCTCATATGTTTTAGAAGAGGAGGCAGAAAAAGAGAGAAGGGATTGCCAGATCATTACAGTGAGAGGAAGTGTCTCGGCCATATGACAGACGTCTGATTCAAACCTCATGTTAGTAGACAGGACCCGGAGACACACGCACACACACACACACACACACACACACACACACACACACACACACACACACACACACACACACACACACACACACACACACAGTCCCAGGCCTATTGTAGCTCTTACAATGTTATTCACATACACTCACTGCTCCCAGGCCAATGGGCTTTCTGAAAATTCATTCAGGATACGCATTGTTCAATCGTTGGACACGTGTGTTATTATCACTGCTGTGTACATACCGCCACAAGCAAACACCAAGGCGGCACTCAACGAACTGTACAAGATTATTAGCCAGCAAGAATCCCATTTATTGTTGCAGGCTTATAACTGCGAGTGCATGTTGCACATGGCGCCGACAGAGGTCGCCTCGCCTCGAGTCCTTAGGAAACTATGCAGTATTTTGTTTTTTTATGTATTTTTGCTTAAATTTTTTCCCCAGGAAATCTTAAGTCTTATTACATACAGCCTGGAATAACTATTGGCTATAAGAGCGACGTCAACTTTCCAACATTATGACCAGGAATATGACTTCCCCGAAGCAGATCCTCTGTTTGGACCACCACCCAGGACAATGGATCTAATGCCAGAAGCTGACCCAAAACAACGGTACTGCAGAAGGGGCAGACGGAGTGGCCTCCTGGTCAGGCTCTGTAGACGTGCACATCGCCCAACGCTCCAGAGTATACTACTCGCCAATGCCCAGTCTCTTAACAACAAGGTGGAAGAAATTAAGGCAAGGGTTGCCTTCCAGAGAGACATCAGAGATTGTAACATTCTCTGTTTCACGGAAACATGGCTCTCTCGGGATATGTTGTCGGAAGCCACCGGGCTTCTCCATGCATCGCACCAACAGAGATAAGTACCTCTCTGGGAAGAGAAAGGGCGGGGGTGTATGCTTCATGACGACTCCTGGTGTAATCATAACAACATACAGGAACTCAAGTCCTTCTGCTCATCCGACCTAGAATTCCTTACAATCAAATGCCGGCCATATTACCTCCCAAGAGAATTCTCGTCAGTTATCGTCACAGCTGTGTACATTCCCCCTCAAGCAGACACCACGACGGCCCTCAAGGAACTTCACTAGACTATATATCCTGAGGCTGCATTTATTGTAGATGGGGATTTTAACAAAGCAAATTTGAGAACAAGGCTACCTAAATACTATTTACATATTGATTGTAGTACTCTCTTCCATAATGCATACAAAGCCCTCCCCCACCCTCCCTTCGTCAAATCTGACCACGACGCCATCTTGCTCCTACCGTCTAATAGGCAGAAACTCAAACAGGATATACCAGTGACTAGAACCATTCACTGCTGGTCTGACAAATCGGAATCGAACGCTTCAAGATTGTTTTGATCATGCGGACTGGGATACATTCCAGTCAGCCTCAGAGAACAAAATCGATCTATACGCTGACTCTGTGAGTGAGTTTATAAGAAAGTGCATTGGAGATGTTGTGCCCACTGTGACTATTAAAACCTACCCTAACCAGAAACCGTGGATGGATGGCGGCATTCGCGCAAAACTGAAAGAACAAACCACTGCATTTAACCATGGAAAGAGGTCTGGGAATATGGCTGAATATAAACAGTGTAGTTATTCCCTCCGCAAGGCAATCAAACATGCGAAATGCCAGTACAGGGACAAAGTGGAGACGTATGTGGCAGGGTCTACAGGAAATCACGGACTACATAAAGAAGACCAGCCATGTCACGGACACCGATGTCACACTTCCAGACAAAGTAAACACCTTATTTTCCTGCTTTGAGGATAATACAGTGCCACCTTAAATAGTGCATCTGTAAAAGTGTGTGAGCGTTTTAGGTGTCAAGCCAAATTTCTTTAGCCTCCTGAGGTTGAACAGGCGTTGTTGTGCCTTCTTCACCACACTGTCTGTGTGGGTGGACCATTTCAGTTTGTCAGTGATGTGTACGCCGTGGAACTCGAAGTTATCCACCTTCTCCACTGTGGTCCCATCAATGTGGATAGGGGGGTGCTCCCTCTGCTGTTTCCTGAAGTCCACGATCATCTCCTTAGTTTTGTTGATGTTGACTAAGAGGTTATTTTCCTGGCACCACACTCCCAAAGCCCTCGCCTCCTCCCTGTATAGGCTGTCTCATCGTTGTTGATAATCAAGCCTACTACTATTGTGTCGTCTGCAAACTTGATGATTGAGTTGGCGGCGTGCTTGGCCATGCAGTCATGGGTGAACAGGGAGTACATGAGGGGGCTGAGAATGCACCCTTGTGGGACCCAGTGTTGAAGATCAGCGAAGAGGAGGTGTTGTTTCCTAACTTCCCCACCTGTGGGAAACCTGTCAGTAAGTCCAGGACCCAGTTGCACAGTGCGGGGTTCAGACCCAGGGCCCCCAGCTTGATGATGAGCTTGTAGGGTAGTATGGTGTTGAATGCTGAGCTATAGTCACTGAACAGCATTCTTACACAGGTATGCCACTTGTCCAGATGGGGCAAGGCAGTGTGCAGTGTGGTGGTGATTGCATTGTCTGTAGATCTATTGGGGCGGTAAGCAAATTGAAGTGGGCCTAGGTTGGCAGGTAAGGCGGAGGTGATTTGATCCCTGACTAGTCTCCCATAGCACTTCATGATGACAGAAGTGAGTGCTACGGGGCGATAGTCATTCAGTTAAATTACCTTTGCTTTCTTAGGTACGAGGACAATGGTGGCCATCTTGAATCATGTGGGGACAACAGACTGGGACAGGGAGAAATTGTAAATATCTGTAAACACACCAGCCAGCTGGTCTGCGCATACTCTGAGGACGTGGCTAGGGATACCTTCTGGGCTGGCTGCCTAGCGAGGGTTAATACGTGTCAATTGTTACCTTGTGTCAATTGAAGCTTATCCTCAATACTGAGAAAACTAAACTAATGGTATTTTCTAATACAAGAAATAGACCTCTGAACCTTTCACCTATTATTACCTGTCAGGGCAAGGCGATTGAGGTTGTAACCTCATAAATATTTTGGAATTTTAATTGATGACGGCCTCTCTTTTAAATTGCATATTCAACAACTTCCCAAAAAATTGAAGCTGAAATTGGGATTTTATTTTAGGAATAAGGCCTGTTTTTCTTTTGAAGCCAGAAGGAGGCTAGTATCAGCTACATTTATGCCTTTACTAGACTATGGGATATTTTATATATGAATGCTTCCCGCTCAGTGTTTGAGATCAATTGACACTCTTTACCATGGCACTTTGAGATTTATTTTAAACTGCAAAACCCTTACGCAACACTGCACTTTGTATACCAGGGTTGGCTGGCCTTCTCTAGTCACTCGTAGGCTCAGTCACTGGTATACTTTTATTTACAAAGCCATTTTGGGTTTCATTACCTTTTTAATTGTGCATTTTTATTGTTCAGAAATGTGGTGGGTACTCTCTTCGTTCGCTTGACTTTATCCTGCTAACTGTTCCAAATGTCCGAACTGAATTTGGTAAAAGGGCTTTTATGTACTCTGCGCCATCGTCTTGGAACGCCTTACAAAATACTTTTAAACTGGAAGAACTTGTCCCGATATGTGTTTTTAAATCACTGATGAAGGATTTTGAGGCTGATTCCCTGACCTGTCAATGTTTTTAATTTGCTGTTTTATACTCTTGTGAATTCAATGGTTTTTACTAGATTACTTGTTGTTTTTCATGTTGTCTGTCTGTAATTTTTTTGTAATGACTTGCAGCTGCCTATCTTGGCTAGGGTGCTCTTGAAAAAGAGATTTTAATCTCAATGAGCCCTTCCTGGTTAAATAAAGGTTAAATAAATTAAATAAAAACACGGTTAACCTCAACAACAGCCTGTGAAATTGCAGGGCGCCAAATTCAAAACAACATAAATCCCATGATTAAAATTCCTCAAACATACAAGTATTATACACCATTTTAAAGATAAACTTCTCAAAAAGGCTTTACGGCGAAAGCACACAACGCAATTATGTTAGGTCAGCGCCTAGCAACAAAAACCATACAGCCATTTTCAAAACAAGGAGAGGTGTCACAAAAGTCAGAAATAGCATTATAATTCATAATTTACCTTTGATGATCTTCATCTGGTGGCACTCCCAGGAATCCATGTTAGGCAATAAAGGTTTGTTTTGTTCGATAATGTCCCTCTTTATGTCGAAAAACCTCAATTTTGCTGGTGCGTTTAGTTCAGAAATCCAAAGGCACAATGCGCGCTCTCAACATCAAGACGAAAAGTCAAAAAAGTACAATAAAAGTTAGTAAAAACATGTCAAACAATGTCTAAAATCAATCCTTAGGTTGGTTTTGTAATAAATAATCAATAATGTTTCAACTGGACAAAAGCTTCGTCAATAGAAAAGGAGAAACAAGAAAGGCACATTCCTGATTATGGACATGTCTGGAAATTTCCACTGGCCTCTCATTGAAAGTGCTGTATCTCCCTCATTTTTCAGAGTAAAAGCCTGAAACAATGCCTAAAGACTGGCCACATGTAGAGGAAGCCATAGATATCGAACTGGGTCCTAAGTCTTTGTATGGTGGATAGGCTTTCAATGGAAAAACAGCCTTTCAAAGTAATAATACGTCCTGGTTGGATTCTCTTCAGATTTTTGCCTGCCATATCAGTTGTGTTATACTCACAGACATTATTTTAACAGTTGTGGAAGATTTAGAGTGTTGTCTATCCAAATCTACTAATTATATACATATCCTAGCTTCTGGGCCTGAGTAGCAGGCAGTTTAATTTGGGCACGCTTTTCATCCAAAATTCAGAATGCTGCCCCCTACCCTAGTGAAGTTTTAAATGTCTTATTCACGTCGGCCACGGAGAAGGAGATCCCACAGTCCTTGGTAAGCGGGCCGCGTCGGTGGCACTGTATTATCCTCAAAGCAAGTGAAGGTGTTCAGCCTGTTAGGAAGCAAGACGTCAGTGTCCACAACGTGGCTGGTTTTCCTTTTATAATCCGCGATTGTCTGTAGACCCTGCCACATACGTCTCATGTCTGAGCCGTTGCACTGGGATTGAACTTTGTCCCTATACTAACGTATAGCCTGCTTGATTGCTTTGAGGAGGGAATAACTACACTGTTTGTAGTCTTCCATACGCCCAGTTTTCTTGCCCTGGTTAAATGCAGGGGTTCACGTTTCCTGTTTGAGTTTATGCCCATAGGAGGGGAGGAGCAAGATGGAATCGTGGTCCGATTTGCTGAATGGTGGGCGGGGGAGGGCCTTATATGCATTCTGGAAGGTAATATAATGATGCTGAATTGCCTTCAAGAAGCAACTCAAGAGGAAGCCACTAACACAGAGAATAGTAAGCCACTGGACAGAGGAGTCAGACTCAATGCTGCAGGATTTTTAAAATAATACTGATTGGAATAAGTTCAAAGATTCATCTACCCAGGACTCAGCCATCAATATAGAGGAATATACATCGTCAGTCACAGACTTAGTTAGGAAATGTGTTGATGATGTTGTACCCACAATAACATTCCGGATATACCCTACCAAAAACCCTGGATGAACGGAGATATCCGTGCAATGCTGAGAGCCCGTACTGCAGCATTCAATGTCAGCAGAACGAACCCAGATGACTCTGTGGCGCGCGACACGTACGGGTCAAGCAGGTACGAGCTCTACAAACCCATTAGGGATGCAAAAAGACAATACAGACTCAAACTTGAATAGATGTTCGACAACGCAGACGCCTGTCTCATGTGGCAAGGACTACAGACTATCACAGACTATAAAGGCAAATTCAGCTGGGCGGTGCCATTCTATGCTCGCTTTGAGGCAGACAATACCTGTCATCAATGGCATCAAGGAAGACTCTCGCTGCTCCGGACGACCCGGTGCTCTCTGAGGCTGACATAAGGAAAACTGAAAGGAGTGAATAGTCACAAAGCCGTGGGCCCAGATAGCATCCCTGGCCACATCCTCAGAGTGTGTGCTGACCAACTGGCAGGCGTCTTCTCTGACATTTTCAACCTGTCCCTGACCCAGGCAATAGTCCACACCTGCTTTAAGGAGACCACCATTGTCCCAGTGCTCAAGAAAAACAAGGTGACGTGCCCAAATGTCTATCACCATCTGGGTCTGGACACCATCCTCTGTATCTGGATCCTGGACTTCCTGACGGGCAGACCACAGGCTGTGAGGATTGGCAACAGCACCTCCTTCACACTGACTCTTATGCCAGGGGTGTGTCCTCAGACCCCTGCTGTTCTCCCTGTTCACCCACGACTGCGTGCACAACACCAAATCCATCATCAAAACAACACCAGGGTTGTAGGCCTGATAACCAACAATGACAAGTCAGCCTATAGGGAGGAGGTAAGTGAACTGGCATTGTGGTGTCATGACAACAACCTCTCCCTCAACATCAGCAAAGAAAGGGAGTTCAGGAAGCAGAGGAGGGAACATGCCCCGATCCACATCAACATCATCAAGTTCCTCTGCATCCATATCACAGAGGACTTGTCATGGACCAACAACACCACCACTCCGGTGAAAAGGGAACAACAGGGTACGTCACTGGGACCGTGCTCCCACCCATCCAGGACATTTCTACTCAAAATAGTGTCTGAGGAAGGCAAGCATCACCATCAAGGGCCCCACACATCCCAGCCATGAGCTGTTCTCTCCCTTACCGTCGGGCAGACGGTATCGGAGCATGAGGTCTGATACCAACAGGCTCTATTTACAAGCCATCAGTCTGCAGAACATTTGACCTGGACTGACTACCTGCTCTGATTCTTTGCACCTTAGCACACATGTACTCACTATTGCACACACCCACACAGACATACACACACATACGTTCATGCTACACACAAATTATCTTATTATATTGCTTAGTTTATACACTGTCCCTATCCCCCCTACCCCAAAATATGTGTAAATATTGGACTATAAATTGTGCCTTCCTGTATTATACTGATGCAAAAAAATAAAAAATATTCTACTGAGCAATTTACTTTATGTTCGTATTCTTATATTTTATTATTTCTTATTGTTGTTGCTATCAAGGCACAAGGCGAGACCCAGAAGCAGACAATGTTTAATAATCCAAAGGGGTAGGCAAGAGAATGGTCGTGGACAGGCAAAAAGGTCAAAACCAGATCAGAGTCTAAAAGGTACAGAGTGGCAGACCGGCTCGTGGTCAAGTCAGAATGGTCGGGCAGGCGGGTACAGAGTCCAGAAACAGGCAAGGGTCAAATCTGGGAGGACTAAAAAAAAGAGAATAGCAAAGGCAAGAGTACGGGATAAAACGCTGCTTGACTTGACTAAACATACAAGACGAACTGGCACAGAGAGACAGGAAACACAGGGATAAAGTGACACCTGGAGGGAGTGGAGACAATCACAGGAACAGGTGAAACAGATCAGGACGTGACAGTTGCATTGTCAAGAAGGAGCATTTCTTTGGATGATGTACATCATGCGTATCCTGTGCATACGACCAATAAACTAGAAACACACACACCCACACACACACAGGGAAACACACACACACACACACAATGAGTAATCCAGACCCCTGAAAACTTCAGTTGTGTGTCAGACGGTACACCCAAACAGTGCCCTAATGAATTGAAGTGCCTCCCTAGAGGAGGGTTTTCTAAACTCGGTCCTGGGTGCACGTTTTGTTTTTTGCCATAGCATTACACAGCTGATTTAAATAGTCAGGGCTTGATAATAAGGTGGTTATTTGAATCAGCTGTGTGGTGCTAGGGTAAAAAACTAAACATGCACCCGGGGGATGGGGGCAGTACTGAATTTGGGAAACCCTGCCATAGAGGGCCATAGCTTAGAGAATAAAACCAGGAGAGGCACTGTTTAGTTTGTGAATATGGGTTATCCCCCACATTCTACCTCTATCTCCATTTTTTTATCTTGCTTCTTCCCTCTCTCACCCCTTTCTCTCATCACTCTCTCAGTCTCCTGATTTCACTCTCCATCTTTCACTCCCGCTAACTCTTGCTTGTCGACAGGTATCTCACAGAGAGGAGAGAGTGTTGAGTGTTTGATAGCTTTAGCTCATGGTTTATCCTCTTCACTCCCTATAGAGCATAAGACCACCATTGTTCAATACGGTAGCAGTCAGAGTTAGCTCTTCGGATTACATAGAAGTTGACCCCAACCACTGATTTTTCCATTCACCTAATGTACGATGTTATGATTTGGGCTATGGTAATCTGATCCTAGGTCTGTGGTTAAGTTACATGTTTACCTCAAACAACACAAACACACATACATGCACCACCTCAGTGTTTTAGCAGGCAGGGGGTACGGTAGGAAAAGGGGACACTGTGGGAGGAAGTGAAGGCAGATGGAGGAAGTGTTTAAGCGTAAAACCATGTGTCTCAGGTCTGTGTTCCTTACACCTTGCACTTTTGTTTACTCAACATGACATTTGTAAAACATGTTATAATGCTTTCTGCTCTGACTAAAGGTCCCTGGCACTACCGTGCCACGTCTGTATTTATTTCTACATGTTTTACAGTATATTTCTATGTATAAGTTTCTATATTTCTATATATTTCCATATATTCGACACATATAGTATGCTCATAGATGACCCTGCTGGTCATCTATGAGCGTTTGAATATCTTGAAGGACGATCTGGCCTTAATGGCCATGTACTCTTATAATCTTCACCCGGGCAGAGCTAGAAGAGGACTGGCCACCCCTCAGAGCATGGTTCCTCTCCTCTCTTTGGGGTTTTAGGATGGGTTTCTGTATAAGCACATTGTGACAACTGCTGATGTAAAAAGGGCTTTAGAAATACATTTGACTGAAATTTGATTGATAAAAAAAATGTCTGGTGGGTTAGTGATACTTAATACAGGTGGGAAAACAGAGTTTCTCAGTTCCCTAACTGTGTCCGTGTCCATGTTTGGGTCTGTAATCTGTTTATATTCCAGTAAACCCTCATTAACCTCCCACTGACACTGAGACACAGTTATGACTATTCTCCCGCTAATGCTTTAGGTTAGGAATGGCTGATCCTAGATCTGTCTGGGCCTCTGGGCAACTTTTAACTGCAGGAGCAAAGTGAAGAAAGCAGGGATAGTTGTAGGTTGTCAGGCACTGGCAGCCAGAAGTGTTTGGGCTGAGGTTATAATCGAGTTAGGAGTGTTGCTGTTTCAGATGCCTCCTCTCGTTGGTCAAATGATACCGGCGAGGGGCTATAACAAACTCATGCACTCACGCAGCACACACACAGTATCACAGAGGCTCTCTGTGGCGTAACCATAGTAACCAGACACAACAAGACACAGCCAGTGCTATGGGGTTTCCCACCCACTGCTTTTTCGATCAGTGACGCAAATCGAGGAAAGAAAGAAAGTAAGGTAGAGGAATGTGTAGCGTAGTCTGCATCGATTCATCTGCTAATGTAGTCCATGTGACGCTCCCTCATCTCTCCATCTCTCCACTGTTCTCAATAGGACTATTCAGAGGGAGAGAGAGATAAAGAGAAAATAACATCGCTTGCAACTCTGCCAGGGTCCAATTGTCCAAATAGTTCTCATTCCTGCCAGACACAACAGTACATTAGCAGTTTCTGTCCGTCTGTGAATTCAATTCACAATGTCTTTTATTTTCTCTTTTGCATTGATTCTAATGGGTAGATAATGAGTCTCAGTCTGTGTGGGGACTACAGTATTTCTGTCTATTGTCCAGGCAAGGCCAAGCAGAGAGTTCCTGTCAGGGTCTTTACCTCTGTTTTCTAGTATGCTAACACACACTTGGAGAACATACAGTATGTACTTGTCTAGACATATGCCCACTTACAAGAAACACCCACAAAAACACTCAAGCACACGCACGCATGCACGCACATGCACACGCACACGCGCACACACACACACACACACACACACACACACACACACACACACACACACACACACACACACACACACACACACACACACACACACACACACACACACACACACACACACACACAGGAGCAGGCGCAGAGACACATATAGACACTGCCAATACCAAAGTTCCAAAGGCTGGGCCTAATAAAGTGTATAAGAGGTCATTCAAGATGTTTTGTAGCTATTCATATATTGATGATGTAAAGAATATTTGCTGGTCTGTGGTGTGTAATGAGGAGCAACCAGATGCTGCAATTGACACATTTATGAAATTGCTTATTCCAGTCACTAATAATCACACACCCATTAAAGAAATGACTGTAAAAACTGTTAAAACTTCTTCGGGATCGGTGTCCCTTCCACAGGACGGTTGAGCTAACGTAGGCTAATGCGATTAGCATGAGGTTGTAAGTAACAAGAATATTTCTGAGGACATAGACATATCTGATATTGGCAGAAAGCTTACATTCTTGTTAATCTAACTGCACTGTTCAATTTACAGTAGCTGTTACAGTGAAAGAATACCATGCTATTGCTTGAGGAGAGTGCACAATTTTGAACATGAAATGTTATTAATAAACAAATGAAGCACATTTGGGCATTCTTGATACAACATTTTGAACAGAAATGCAATGGTTCATTGGATCAAGTGACCAAAATCTAAATTGCACCTGGGCTGGAATAATACATTATGGCCCTTCTCTTGCATTTCAAAGATGATGGTCCAAAAAAATATTACAAAAGAACGGTTGGTTTTTTCTTTGTATTATCTTTTACCAGATCTATTGTGTTATATTCTATTACATTCCTTTCACATTTCCACAAACTTCAAAGTGTTTCCTTTCAAATTGTACCAAGAATATGCATATCCTTGCTTCAGGGCCTGAGCTACAGGCAGTTAGACTTGGGTATGTCATTTTAGGCAAAACATTTTTAAAAGGGGCTAATCCTTAAGATTGATGAGGAATTTAAAAATTGTATGGTTGAGCGGGATGAGGCAAAAGGTATGGCAATTAAGTCTGGCAGCCCAAATGACTGGCAAATGTACTGCAAATTAAGAAATCTTGTGATGAAACAAAAACATTTAAAAAATAAACTACACAATGAAACAAAAATAAATTATATAAATAATGACAGTGAAAAGCTTTGGAGCACCTTAAATTACATTGTGGGAATAAAAGCCAACGCAGTTCCATCATTCATTGATTCAAATGGCTCATTCATCACAAAACCCAAACTACTTTAATGACTTTTTCATTGGCAAAGATAAGCAAACTTAGGGATGACATGCCAGCAACAAACACTGACACTACATATATACACACACAAGTATATGTATATATACACAAAAGTATATCTGACCAAATTATGAAAGACAAGTTTTGAATTCCGTAAAGTCAATGTGGAAGAGGTGGAAAATTATTGATATGTGATAGTGTAGGGATGTTACAGTGCCTTGCGAAAGTATTCGGCCCCCTTGAACTTTGCGAACTTTTGCCACATTTCAGGCTTCAAACATAAAGATATAAAACTGTATTTTTTTGTGAAGAATCAACAACAAGTGGGACACAATCATGAAGTGGAACGGCATTTATTGGATATTTCAAACTTTTTTAACAAATCAAAAACGGAAAAATTGGGCGTGCAAAATTATTCAGCCCCCTTAAGTTAATACTTTGTAGCGCCACCTTTTGCTGCGATTACAGCTGTAAGTCGCTTGGGGTACGTCTCTATCAGTTTTGCACATCGAGAGACTGACATTTTTTCCCATTCCTCCTTGCAAAACAGCTCGAGCTCAGTGAGGTTGGATGGAGAGCATTTGTGAACAGCAGTTTTCAGTTCTTTCCACAGATTCTCGATTGGATTCAGGTCTGGACTTTGACTTGGCCATTCTAACACCTGGATATGTTTATTTTTGAACCATTCCATTGTAGATTTTGCTTTATGTTTTGGATCATTGTCTTGTTGGAAGACAAATCTCCGTCCCAGTCTCAGGTCTTTTGCAGACTCCATCAGGTTTTCTTCCAGAATGGTCCTGTATTTGGCTCCATCCATCTTCCCATCAATTTTAACCATCTTCCCTGTCCCTGCTGAAGAAAAGCAGGCCCAAACCTGCTGCCACCACCATGTTTGACAGTGGGGATGGTGTGTTCAGGGTGATGAGCTGTGTTGCTTTTACGCCAAACATAACGTTTTGCATTGTTGCCAAAAAGTTCAATTTTGGTTTCATCTGACCAGAGCACCTTTTTCCTCATGTTTGGTGTGTCTCCCAGGTGGCTTGTGGCAAACTTTAAACGACACTTTTTATGGATATCTTTAAGAAATGGCTTTCTTCTTGCCACTCTTCCATAAAGGCCAGATTTGTGCAATATACTGATTGTTGTCCTATGGACAGAGTCTCCCACCTCAGCTGTAGATCTCTGCAGTTCATCCAGAGTGATCATGGGCCTTTTGGCTGCATCTCTGATCAGTCTTCTCCTTGTATGAGCTGAAAGTTTAGAGGGACGGCCAGGTCTTGGTAGATTTGCAGTGGTCTGATACTCCTTCCATTTCAATATTATCGCTTGCACAGTGCTCCTTGGGATGTTTAAAGCTTGGGAAATCTTTTTGTATCCAAATCCGGCTTTAAACTTCTTCACAACAGTATCTCAGACCTGCCTGGTGTGTTCCTTGTTCTTCATGATTCTCTCTGCGCTTTTAACGAACCTCTGAGACTATCACAGTGCAGGTGCATTTATACAGAGACTTGATTACACACAGGTGGATTGTATTTATCATCATTAGTCATTTAGGTCAACATTGGATCATTCAGAGATCCTCACTGAACTTCTGGAGAGAGTTTGCTGCACTGAAAGTAAAGGGGCTGAATAATTTTGCACGCCCAATATTTCCGTTTTTGATTTGTTAAAAAAGTTTGAAATATCCAATAAATGTTGTTCCACTTCATGATTGTGTCCCACTTGTTGTTGATTCTTCACAAAAAAATACAGTTTTATATCTTTATGTTTGAAGCCTGAAATGTGGCAAAAGGTCGCAAAGTTCAAGAGGGCCGAATACTTTCGCAAGGCACTGTATATGATGTACTGTTTAATCTTTAGCTCATTCAGTACAAACATTGTTCACTGTTTTATCCTTCATTTTATATGTAATGTGGGTGCTTTGGTGTGTTTGGACCCAAGGAAGAATAGCTGCTGCCTAATGGGTATCCCTAATAAATACAAATACAAATGCACACACTCATGCCCACACACACACACACAACAACAACATGTATGTCTTCCTCTCTGTCTCAACCCCCTCCCTTCTTTAATGGCAGTTATGGGAGGGAATGCATGTTGTCATGTCTCGTGTACAGCCAGTCACCTCATATATACCCTAGTCCCCTGTCCTACTCGTTCCATCATCCCTCTCTCTCTTACTGTCTCCCTCTTCCCCTCTCGCTTCTCTCTCTCTCTTGCCCCTCTCTCTCTCTCTCTCTCTCGCTCTCTGTCTCTCTCTCTGTTTCTCTGTCTCTCTCTCTCCCTCTCCCTCTCTCATTCTTCTCTCTGTTATGTGTCATTTGTGTAATGTGTCATGTGTCATGTGTCATTTTCTCAGTATGTGTATCTTCTGCGGGAAGGAGAACAGCTCAGCTTCACACAATGCATTTCTGCTGGCTGAGTGAATACACAGGACAGAGAGACTTGGATAACACCCCAGTGAGTGTCTGTAGGCTTGGAGATGCCTGTTTGTCAGCAAGGGGTTGCTCAGTTAAATCCCCTCTGTAAGTCATCTCAAAGAGAGATGTTATCTCTCCCTATTCTGCAGTGCTAACCCAAGGACAAGCAAGGGACTGCTCCTATCTAGGGCCAGGTGGTTTTCATGACAATGTCATTTGATGAGGGAAAACTGTTGGTCCCAGCTTTAGCCTACAGGCACTATTAACCGCCTAGTTATGACCTAGTAGTTCTGGGTAAACACAAGGGCCCAGAGTTATACCTGATTATGTCAGGAAAAATACATAGCACTACTCATAGACCTTTACAAATCTCAAAAAAGACACCTTCATTAATGCTAACTCATAGTCTATAACTGCAATTAATGCTAACTCATAGTATATAACTGCAATTAATGCTAACTCATAGTCTATAACTGTAATTAATTCTAACGCATAGTCTGTAACTGTAATTAATGCTAACTCATAGTCTATAACTGTAATTAATGCTAACTCATAGTCTGTAACTGTAATTAATGCCAGCTCATATTCTATAACTGTAAATAATGCTAGCTCATATTCTAAAACTGTAAATAATGCTAGCTCATATTCTAAAACTGTAAATAATGCTAGCTCATATTCTAAAATTGTAAATAATGCTAGCTCATATTCTAAAACTGTAAATAATGCCAGCTCATATTCTAAAACTGTAAATAATGCTAGCTCATATTCTATAACTGTAATTAATGCCAGCTCATATTCTATAACTGTAAATAATGCTAGCTCATATTCTATAACTGTAATTAATGCCAGCTCATATTCTATAACTGTAATTAATGCCAGCTCATATTCTAAAACTGTAAATAATGCTAGCTCATATTCTAAAACTGTAAATAATGCTAGCTCATATTCTATAACTGTAATTAATGCCAGCTCATATTCTAAAACAGTAAATAATGCTAGCTCATAGCCTATAACTATAATTAAAGCTAGCTCATATTCTATAACTGTCAACAAACAGACACCGGACACATGAGAATGTGGGTTGAAAAATAGTATTCTACATCTGTACAACAACTAGGTCCTAGACATATATCTTAAGCCAGCTGCTAAAGAACTGCCCTAAATGAGAACTACTGAAAAGTATCTGTCTAGACTAGACTAGACTGCCTTGTATTTGCACATGTGTGTTTGCAAGATAAGCAAATAGTAGCCATTACCACATCCTGTGTGTGAGAGGCAATCTGTTTCCCCTGTGGCATGGTTAGGGAAGAAAAACCCATTTGAAAAACAAAGTGCAACCACCATTGTGGGACATGTGGTGAACCTCAGAATAGGTGGGGAAGGAGGTGAAAGGCATCTAGCATTGCCCATGGAATCGGGTTTGCAGTCGCACGCACACACACACTTGCAGACACTCACTTACACTAGTCATTCAAGCAGCATTATAAGGGCCGTTTATGCCATTCCAATACAACCACAGTCCCCTTATTAGGTAGACTGAGGGAGTCAGAAAGAGAGAGAGAGAGTGAAAGAGAGAAAGGTAGAGAGGGAGAGGGGAGAGGCAAAGGTAGAGAGGGAGAAGGGAGGGGAGGGAGCAAAGGGAGAGAGGGAGAGGAGAGGGGAGGGGAGAGGGCAAAGGGAGAGAGGGAGAGGAGAGGGCAGGGGAGAGAGCAAAGGGAGAGAGGGAGAGGGAAGGGGAGGGGAGAGAGCGAGAGGAGAGGGGAGGGGAGAGAGCAAAGGGAGAGAGGGAGAGGGGAGGGGAGTGGAGAGAGCAAAGGGAGAGAGGGAGAGGGGAGGGGAGGGGAGAGAGCAAAGGGAGAGAGGGAGAGGGGAGGATAGGGGAGAGAGCAAAGGGAGAGAGGGAGAGGGGAGGGGAGGGGAGGGGAGAGAGCAAAGGGAGAGAGGGAGAGGAGAGGGCAGGGGAGAGAGCAAAGGGAGAGAGGGAGAGGAGAGGGCAGGGGAGAGAGCAAAAGGAGAGAGGGAGAGGGGAGGGGAGGGGAGAGAGCAAAGGGAGAGAGGGAGAGGGAGAGGGGAGAGAGCGGAGAGGAGAAAGGGAGAGAGGGAGAGGGGAGGGGAGAGAGCAAAGGGAGAGAGGGAGAGAGGGGGGAGGGGAGAGAGAGAGAGGGAGAGGGGAGGGGAGGGGAGGGGAGGGGAGAGAGCAAAGGGAGAGAGGGAGAGGGGAGGGGAGGGGAGAGAGTAAAGGGAGAGAGGGAGAGGGGAGGGGAGGGGAGAGAGCAAAGGGAGAGAGGGGGAGGGGAGGGGAGAGAGCAAAGGGAGAGAGGGAGAGGGGAGGGGAGGGGAGAGAGCAAAGGGAGAGAGGGAGAGGGGAGGGGAGGGGAGAGAGCAAAGGGAGAGAGGGAGAGGGGAGGGGAGGGGAGAGAGTAAAGGGAGAGAGGGAGAGGGGAGGGGAGGGGAGAGAGGAGAGGGGAGAGAGGGGAGGGGAGGGGAGAGAGCAAAGGGAGAGAGGGAGAGGGGAGGGGAGGGGAGAGAGTAAAGGGAGAGAGGGAGAGGGGAGGGGAGGGGAGAGAGCAAAGGGAGAGAGGGAGAGGGGAGGGGAGGGGAGAGAGCAAAGGGAGAACATGGAAGACAGAAACAAAAGAAAGAAGCAGAGAAAAAAGAAAAAGTGAAAGTCAGACAATGTTTGTTTTCTCGTCTGTTCTTTGTGTCTCGATCTCTCCGTTCTCTTTCTGCATCCCTCGTTCTCTCCATTCCTTTCCTCTGAGGGCGTTAAGCGCTCCAGTCTGGAGGGCAGATTTAGTGAATGCAGGAGGGTGGGAAAAGTTCAAGCTCCCTCCATCCTAAACGACAATCATTTTTGTTCTCCCCTCCTGAGGGAGTCCTTATAGAAGCCAGTGTGGTCGAAGAGGCTTATGGACTAGTCTGCTATGACTCATTCATCTCCCCATCCACAGACAAATATCTCTCTCTCTCTCTCCCTCTATCCATCTCTCTCCATCTCCATCTCACTCACTACCTCTCTCACTCATTCTCCATCCCTCCCTCGCTCCCTCTCTCTCTCAGAAGACAACATGTCAGACCAGACCAATGTGTAACAGGAAAAGGGGTTTATCTGTCTGCCTCACAGCCTTAAATCTGTATCCAAGCCCAACAACCACATGTACGCTGCTACATTCCGTCTGCTGTTATTACGGCATTATGTCTATTTGCACTGTTCTCAATCCCAGGGAACGCTGAGAAGCCATTTAAACACAAGAATGTCAAACCATACAATCCAGACTGGGGTGTTAGTGTTGGTGTAGAGGAGGGTGGAAATGGATGGACGTCAAGAAGGTTGACAGAGACTGGCTGTATCCAAGGTGGCTGTCAAAGCAATTACATTTCTCTCATTCTTTCATTCTCTCTCTCTTCCTTCATTCTCTACTTTTCTCTCCTTCACTGCCACTCTCTATCTTATTCTCTTTCTCCTCTTTCTGTCTCTGTTTCTCTCTCTCCTTAATCGCTCTCTCTCTTTCTGTATGCACTCCTCTGGCGCCCACGTCTCACCCACGGACAGAGCCTCTGCCAGCACAGACAAATACACACATAGACATAGACACAGACACAAACACAAACACTCACGCATACACTCTGACCCCCTCTGTGTATAGTAGAGGATTACGGTGGCATTACATGCCGTGCCACAAGAGCTCCCATGTTCTGTGAACATCTTGTTATTGAGATTACACAACTGGGAATGAATCAAGACCTGCTGCAGGCTTTATCCAGTCAGTGAATGAATCAAGACCCATTGCAGACTTTATCCAGTCAGTGAATGAATCAAGACCCACTGCAGACTTTATCCAGTCAGTGAATGAATCAAGACCTGCTGCAGGCTTTATCCAGTCAGTGAATGAATCAAGACCTGCTGCAGACTTTATCCAGTCAGTGAATGAATCAAGATCCACTGCAGGCTTTATCCAGTCAGTGAATTAATCAAGAGTTACTGCAGGCTTTATCCAGTCAGTGAATGAATCAAGACCCACTGCTGGCTTTATCCAGTCAGTGAATGAATCATAACCCACTGCAGGCTTTATCCAGTCAGTGAATGAATCAAGAGTTACTGCAGGCTTTATCCAGTCAGTGAATGAATCAAGAGTTACTGCAGGCTTTATCCAGTCAGTGAATGAATCATAACCCACTGCAGGCTTTATCCAGTCAGTGAATGAATCAAGAGTTACTGCAGGGGGAGAGATACATGCTTTTTTTTTTAAATAAGGTCACGTTTAAGGAGGAACTCTGACTGGTTAAAGATATATATATATATATATAAAAATGTCTACTTCAAATTCATAATCTCCAGCACTACCCAACATCAAAATGTGGTAAATATGGCAATTAGGAGGCAATGCCTACTCTGGTTAAAACCACATGATGAAATACCAGATGACAATTTTCTCTATCTTTATTGCTACAAAACATTGAAAAGAGACATTTTCACATACTTTGATGTTCATGTTGGGTAGTGCAGGAGATGAATTTCAAATAGAGCATTTAGATATGTCCCTTTTAAGGTTTTTAGGGTCAAAGGGACATTTCTAAATTGTGCTAGTTCATATGCATAAACCCCAACATCAACATATGTGTCACGGTCGTGAGGGGAGACAGACCAAGGCGCAGCGTGATTGGAGTTCCACATCTTTTAATAAAGTGAAACTTCCAAACAAAACAATAAACAAACAACGAAACGTGACATCAGTGGTGCTACATGCACATACACAAATCCATATCCCACAACCCAGGTGGGAACAATGGAGAACTTAAGTATGATCCCCAATTAGAGACAACGATAATCAGATAATCAGCTGCCTCTAATTGGGAACCTTACCAAGTACACCAACATAGAAATAGGAAAACTAGAACACCCCCCTAGCCTGACCTACAACACCATAGAGAACCATGGGCTTTCTATGGTCAGGGCGTGACAATATGTAAAAATGGCACTTTTCTATGTTTTGTAGTAAAAAAAGATAGAGGAAGACAAGAGTGTCCAATGACGTCATCAACCAATTAGTAGGTAGTTAGTAAGCAATGCCTACTCATAATTGGTTAAAATCACATGATTCACACCGATGATTCCTTTAAGGTTTGGGATAGGTTAAAACGAGAAAACTTCAGTTTAGGCATGGTTAAGGTAAGGATTAAGGTTTGGGACAGATTAAAAGAGTAGCAATTTAAACGAGTGCCTAGCACTGGGATTGAACCCATAATCCTCAGAGCCGGAGCATGGGGTTCAAACACTTCCTCTGTCCCCATCCACAACTGCCTAGAAAGCCACATACGTGCTTGATGGTAATAGGTGCTCACGTTGCGCCTAGTGGACGGTGTTGAAGGCATGTCCTGGGGAGACTGATCTTCTGTATTCACCACCTCCACTACATTCAACCAGGGGGTGTTTTTTCTGTGGTCTAATGGAGTAAGCTATACTCTCAGGCCCAGGGAGAGGCGTGTTACCCGGGCAGGGATCGAGGCCTGGAGGTCTGTAGTTCCAGGGAGTAAGCTATACTCTCAGGCCCAGGGAGTGGGCAGGCACGTGGGCAGGTTTGTTTCTGAATAAAGTGTGTCACAAGTTGCACCCTATGTCTTATATAGTTCAGTATTTTTAACCAGAGCCCATAGATAATGTGGGGTGCCATTTAGACGAGTTAGAGAGAGGATGAACACAACACAAATACTGGGCTGTTTTGTGTTTGTGTTGAAGTGTCATATCTTCTGTCCAGAGGAAGTTAGAGCGAGAGAGAACCGTTACTACAGCCATGCAGAGAAATAACATGTGTAAAAGAGCTGTAGGTACAGTAAGACATATCGCTGGTAAAGTACTTATAGTTGGCACTGTAGTCTCCCTGTCCCTGTGGCATTCCAAACGGCCACAGAGAACCCCTCAGAGTCAGAAATTCCGTCTTTTAAAACCGTTAATGAGCTACAGTTCAGCGTGATTTATAATTTTCTCCTTCTACACGTGAAAAGCTAACTGTAGCTTGTAGAAATGCAACGTGTGCTGCTTCTCCCATAGATTCTCATAGATGTTTTCTCTTTAACTTGTGGGTTGAGGGTGAGGAGGTGGAAAGGGGGGGAAGGAGGTAGAGAGAGGGAATTGGGGAGGAGAGAAAAAGGTGGAGAAGCGGAATAGCAAGGTTGGAGAAGAAGGGGGGAAATGGTTGAGGAGGGGTTGGTTGCTTTGTCAGAAAACTTGAGTGCATTTGGTTTTCGCCCCCTCTCCCCAAACCTAAGTAAACACATTCCGGTACAAACCATACAGTCATAGTAAAGAGGCACGTCAGGAAGACGCAGATTGATTTCTCAGCAGCGGATGACTGATTTGAAAGGAAAGAGAGGTTTTGTGGGTTATTTGCATGCATCAGGACTTTGAGTCATTAAGGGGTCGTTTGTGGGCAGCCGAGTCCTGAGACACAGATAATTATCTTTCATTTGACGTTGCTCAGTCTCACTCTCTGTCTCTCTCTCTCCTTTTTCCATCCATCCATCCATTTCTCTCTCGCTCTCTCTCTCTCTCTCTCCATTTCTCTCTCTCTCTCTCTCTCTCTCTCTCTCTCTCTCTCGCTCTCTCTCCCCCCCTCTCCCTCTCCCTCTCTCAGATCCCTTACTCCAAACTGAACGAGGGGAGCGTGTGTGTGTCTGGCTCCCAAAATTATCTGAATGGCCTCCAGGAGCCACTGTGTGTGTGATGGTGTGTGTGTGTGCTTGTGTATTATGTAATGATGTGTGTACTGTATGCTTGTGGCTCAGCATCTGGCTTAATGTCTGCCTATGTGTACCACCTCTCCTCATGGGGCATATTTCATGGCAGACTAGGGCAAATGTCTGTGGCAGCATACTTGGTTAAGCACCAACACCCCTCTCTACCTCCCTCCCTCCTTTTCTTCCTCTCTCTGTCTGGGTTACCATAGTTGTGTTGCTCAATTGGAGAACAATGGCTAGACTATTGAATGTGGCCACTGTTCAAACCCCATGCCTCCCTCAGTGGGCGCCATACCCATAGACCGCCAGTGAAGTGACAGAACGGAAAGCAGCAGGAGAAACCAGTAGCATGGCCTGTCTCAATGTGCCTCCAGTCAGACAGTAGGAGAGACCAGTAGCATGGCCTGTCTCAATGTGACTCCAGTCAGACAGTAGTAGAGACCAGTAACATGGCCTGTCTCAATGTGCCTCCAGTCAGACAGTAGGAGAGACCAGTAGCATGGCCTGTCTCAATGTGCCTCCAGTCAGACAGTAGGAGAGACCAGTAGCATGGCCTGTCTCAATATGACTCCAGTCAGACAGTAGTAAAGAGACCAGTAGCATGGCCTGTCTCAATGTGACTCCAGTCAGACAGTAGTAGAGACCAGTAGCATGGCCTGTCTCAATGTGACTCCAGTCAAACAGTAGGAGAGACCAGTAGCATGGCCTGTCTCAATGTGACTCCAGTCAGACAGTAGTAGAGACCAGTAACATGGCCTGTCTCAATGTGACTCCAGTCAGACAGTAGTAGAGACCAGTAACATGGCCTGTCTCAATGTGACTCCAGTCAGACAGTAGGAGAGACCAGTAAACATGGCCTGTCTCAATGTGACTCCAGTCAGACAGTAGGAGAGACCAGTAGCATGGCCTGTCTCAATGTGACTCCAGTCAGACAGTAGGAGAGCTGTAGGACCCTCTTTCTCCCTATACCACACAAACCAGACAGTAGCGGTGGGGTCATATCCATTACAACTCAATTCAGGGAGTTAAAATGACATTGTTAGGAGGAAGATCAGGGGGAGAGATTTTGACTTGGAGTCATGGGCTGTGTCTCAATAGTCATAACTATACATATAGCTAGCTTCCTGTCCTTGTCTCTTTATGAAAGGTGAAAGCAGCACAGTGGACACCAATTCAGTGAATGAAAGGAGACCAGAAAGGAAACCACTTCACAGTATTGAGAAAGGTACTGGATCTTTAGCTGAATACTCAACACCATGCATGATGTTGTTAATGGAAATATACACATGCCTACTGCTGACTGTATACTAACGAATGGTACCACATTCACGACGTTAGCAATATAACAGAGAGGGACAGAAGGAATTTGAGAAAGAGAACACCCCTATCTGTGGAAAGAGAGGAACATTGAGGGGAAGAATGTTTAGGTGAATTTTAATGGAGTGTCTTTCTCCACACCTGTGGAACTTATAGCGACTTTGTGAAGTCTCAAGTCTCCAATGAAAATACAATTTTTTTAAGAACAAAGGAGCGAGAGACGAAGGAACGAGAGAGAGATTGAGAGAGACCAGTTTTGGAGGTTCATACCTGAAGACAGGAGTGTAGTTTGGCGCAGTCCCAGGGTTTCCATTAAATGGTAAGTTTGAGGAACAAGATAATTGCTATAGCAGAACTGAACCCCAAAACCACCTCATCTCTCCCTGTTTCTCATGCACACACTTAAACTCACTCCTTGTGCTGCTCACACACAGCAGTACAGACACACACACACACACACACACACACACACACACACACACACACACACACAACCGAAAGGTTGCTGGATCAAATCCCCGATCTGACAAGGTAAAAATCTGTTGTTCTGCTCCTGAACAAGGCAGTTAACCCACTGTTCCACAGTAGGCTGTCATTGTAAATAAGATTTTTTTCTTAACTGACTTGCCTATTAAAATAAAAAATAATATTTACTTTAGGTCGTATAGCCAGCGTTCTGTTGGATCCTTGACCAGATCAGACTGGGTGCCATCTGCGATACAGCCTGTGGTATTTAAATGATTCAGGCCAGCATTAGAGGCATGGATATGGGTTCTCTCTCCACTGACACACAGAACCCTGTGTCCACCCCTTCCATCCCTACACCCCCTCTCTCTTTCCACCATTCCCTCCCTCCCTCCCTACACCCCTATTCCTTTCCACCCCTATCTAACTCCCTCCCTCCCTCTCTCTCTACACCCCCTCTTCCCTTTGAAGAAAATGATCACGATGGCTATCACATTAATGGTGATTGGTTGATCAGAATGAAGTAATCTGTGAATGTTCTCCAATCCTACTCTTTCCCAAGTGAGGGAGAACATCAGGATGCTTTAGATGTGGTTGGGATGGGGTTGTGGTGAGTTGTGGGGTGAGCTGAGCAATCATCTTTTTAGCTTGTCAGCTAAGTGGAAAGTCTTTGACGTTCCCTTATTTTGTTAACTTTCTCTTCTCTGTTTGCACTTAAAAAGGAGGTTGACCCAGGACAATCTCCTTCCTTCAATGACAGACTGAAAGATGCAGAGAGAGACACAGATCATAATTTACAGAGACAGAATGTGAGAGTTAATGAAGAGCAAGTTGAATTCGGTGTCGGGAGACAAGGAACAGCGGCCCATTTACGAGCCTGCTGTTAAAATTCCTGCCTACGGTTAGGGAAAAGCCACTGACAGCTTTGTGGGAATGAGAGCACAGACCACGTTACCGAGCGTAAAACACTCCGCTCCAACCGCTAATGCTGCACCGAGGTGTCTGCCATGGCAGTAGGGACACAGGAGAAAAACAAAGACACTGGGATAGCATGGAGAAATAATAGGGTCCCGAGTTATTCCTCAAAATGACCAGCAAAAACTCTAACATTTATTTATAGTCTAACACTTAGACATTTCTAAGTAAGTAGCTTTGGGTCAAAAAAGAAAAATACATGATTTAATCCCTGAGTTTGCGAAACACCTGGCTCTATAAAGAAGCGCTGTGAGAGCATTGGGAGACTGTACCAAATGGGAGAGCAAAACAAATCCCTGGAAAGTGAGTTGGGGTTAGACCTTGTGACCTCTGGAAGTGATCTTTAATTGGTCACATTTCCTAGGTCACTGAGCACCCAGTGGCAGGTGAGAAGGTGTTATGATCTTATGTGTTTTGATTGACAGGTGGTAGCTGGCCAAGAGATGTGCAGTGATAAATGAAGAACGAGCAGGTGTGAGAGAGAGAGAGAGAGAGCTCTATCAAATTAATCAAAACAGGAACATTTTACATTTGGCTAGAAATTCAAAAGGAAATTATCTCAACAGAGAAAAAATTCCTCCTGTGTGCTATTTCCAGGCCCAGGGACATGTACTAGTCTATGGTAACCTAAATGCCAGAACTGGACAAGAACCTGACAGGGGAACAAACACCTACCTGGAGGTGACAGTATTCCTTCCCCCATATGCCCCCCTAGGCACAACTACTTTCCAACAAAAATGGGTCACAACTACTGCAGCTCTGTCGTGCTCTGGGTAAGTACATAGGCATCGAGGGACTCCTATGGTAGGTACATCTATAGCTCATCTCTTGGCAGTAGTTCGTTAGACTACTTTATCACTGACCTCAACCCAGAGTCTCTCAGAGCATTCACAGTCAGTCCACTGACACCCTTATCAGATCACAGCAAAATCACAGTCTACTTGAACAGAGCCATACTCAATCATGAGGCATCAAAGCCAAAGGAACTGAATAATATTAAGAAATGCTTTAGACGGAAGTAAGCTAGTGTGGGAATCTGACAAAAAACAATTAGGCAACAACAAATGAAATCCCTTATAGTCATCTTCCTGGACAAAACATTTGTGAAGAAGTAAACTTGGCAGTAGAAAACCTAAACAATATATTTGATCTCTCGGCTTCCCTAACAAATAACAAAATGTCAAGGGAGGAAACCCAAGGAAACCCAAGAAAATGAACAACAATGACAACTGCTTTGATGAAGAATGCAAGAACCTAAGAAAGAAATTGAGAAATCTAACCAACCAAAAACATAGAGACCCATAAAACCGGAGCCTACGCCTTCACTATGGTGAATCAACAAAACATTAAAGAAATAAATAACAGAAAAAGAAGGAACAGCTTGTCAGAAATCAGCTTAATGTAATTGAAGAATCCATAGACTTGAACCACTTCTGGGAAAATTGGAAAACACTTAAACAACACAAACATCTATCCAAAACTGGGATATATGGACAAACACTTATCCAATCTTTTTGGCCTATAACAAAGAACAAACAGCAAAAACATATACATGATCAAATACAAATCTTAGAATCAACTTTTAAAGACTATCAGAACCCACTGGATTATCCAATTAAATTGGATGAACTACAGGACAAAATACAAACCCTCCATCCCAAAAAGGCCTGTGGTGTTGATGGTATCTTAAATTATAAAATATTCAGACAACAAATTCATATTGGCTATACCTAAACTCTTAACATCATCCTTAGCGCTGGCATATTCCCCAATATTTGGAACCAAGGACTGATCACCCCAATCCACAAAAGTGGAGACAAATTTGACCACAATAACTACCGTGGGATATGCGTCAACAGCAACTATGGGAAAATCCTCTGCATTATCAATAACCGCAGACCCGTACATTTCCTCAGTGAAAACAATGTACTGAGAAAATGCCAAATTAGCTTTTTTACCACATTACCGTACGACAGACCATGTAATAACCCTCCACACCCTAATTGACAAAGAAACAAATCAAAACAAAGGCAAAGCCTTCTCATGCATTTCTTTCCATGGGGCCGTGGGGTGAGACAGGGATGCAGCTTAAGCCCCACCCTCTTCAACATATACAGTGGGGCAAAAAAGTATTTAGTCAGCCACCAATTGTGCAAGTTCTCCCACATAAAAAGATGAGCGAGGCCTGTAATTTTCATCATAGGTACACTTCAACTATGACAGACAAAATGAGAAAACAAAATCCAGAAAATCACATTGTAGGATTTTTAATGAATTTATTTGCAAATTATGGTGGAAAAGACAGGCTATATAGTACAGTAAAAAGACAGGCTATATACAGTAGCGAAGCTACATACAGACACCGGTTAGTCAGGCTGATTGAGGTAGTATGTACTGTGTAGATATGGTTAAACGGACAATGCATATATGATGAACAGAGAGTAGCAGTAGCGTAAAAGAGGGGTTGGCGGGTGGTGGGTGGTGGGACACAATGCAGATAGCCCGGTTAGCCAATGTGTGGGAGCACTGGTTGGTCGGCCCAAGTGAGGTAGTATGTACATGAATGTATAGTTAATGTGACTATGCATATATGATAAACAGCGAGTAGCAGCAGCGTAAAAAGAGGGGTTGGGGGGGCACACAATGCAAATAGTCCAGGTAGCCATTTGATTACCTGTTCAGGAGACTTATGTCTTGGGGGTAAAAACAGTCTATGGCTGGGGTGGCTGGGGTCTTTAACAATTTTTAGGGCCTTCCTCTGACACCGCCTGGTGTAAAGGTCCTGGATGCCAGGCAGCTTAGCCCCAGTGATGTATTGGGCCGTACGCATTACCCCTGTAGTGCCTTGCGGTCAGAGGCCGAACAATTGCCGTACCAGGCAGGGATGCAACCAGTCGGGATGCTCTCGATGTTGCAGCTGTAGAATCTTTTGAGGATCTCAGGACCCATGCCAAATATTTTTAGTTTCCTGAGAGGGGGAATATGCTTTGTCGTGCCTTCTTCACGACTATCTTGGTGTGTTTGGAACATTCTAGTTTGTTGTTGATGTGGACACCAAGCTCTCAACCTGCTCCACTATATCCCCATCGATGAGAATGGGGGGCGTGCTCGGTCCTCCTTTTCTTGTAGTCCACAATCATCTCCATTAGTCTTGGTTACGTTGAGGGATATCATTCATATCATGTCATTCTGGCACCACCCGGCCAGGTCTCTGACCTCCTCCCTATAGGCTGTCTCGTCGTTGTCGGTGATCAGGGCTACCACTGTTGTGTCATCTGCAAACTTAATGATGGTGTTGGAGTCGTGCCTGGCCATGCAGTCGTGGGTGAACAGGGAGTACAGGAGGGGACTGAGCACGCACAACCTGTGGATCTCCAGTGTTGAGGATCAGCATTGCTGATGTGTTGCTACCTACCCTCACCACCTGGGGGCGGCCCGTCAGGAAGTCCAGGATCCAGTTGCAGAGGGAGGTGTTTAGTCCCAGGATCCTTAGCTTGGTGATGAGCTTTGAGGGTACTATGGTGTTGAACGCTGAGCTGTAGTCAACGAATAGCATTCTCACATAAGTGTTCCTTTTGTCCAGGTGGGAAAGGGCAGTATGGCGTGCAACAGAGATTGCATCATCTGTGGATCTGTTTTGGCGGAATGCAAATTGGAGTGGGTCTAGGGTTTCTGGGATAATGTTGTTGATGTGAGCCATTACCAACCTTTCAAAGAACTTCATGGTTACGGACGTGAGTGCTACGGGTCTGTAGTCATTTAGGCAGGTTGCCTTTGTGTTCTTGGGCACAGGGACTATGGTGGTCTGCTTGAAACATGTTATTACAGACTCAATCAGGTGCATGTTGAAAATGTCAGTGAAGACACCTGCTAGTTGGTCAGCACATGCACGGAGCACACGTCCTGGTAATCCGTCTGTCCCCGCAGCCTTGTGTATGTTGACCTGTTTAAAGGTCTTACTCACGTCGGCTATGGAGAGTGCATGCCTCAGCGTTGCTAGTCTCAAAGCAAGCATAGAAGTGATTTAGCTCGTCTGGTAGGCTCGTGTCACTGGACAGCTCGTGGCTGTGCATCCCTTTGTAGTCTGTAATAGTTTGCAAGCCCTGCCGCATAAGACGAGCGTCGGAGCCGGTGTAGAATGATTCAATCTTAGCCCTGTATTGGCGCTTTGCCTGTTTGATGGTTCGTCGCAGGGCAAAGCAGGATTTCTTGTAAGCTCTGCACCTTGAAAGCGGCAGCTCTACCCTTTAGCTCAATGCGAATGTTGCCTGTAATCCATGGCTTCTGGTTGGGGTATGTACGTACAGTCACTGTGGGGACAAAGTCCTCGATGCACTTATTAATCCCGGAACATACTCCAGTCTGTGCTAGCAAAACAGTCCTGTACTTTAGTATCTGCTTCATCTGACCACTTTTTTATAGACCGAGTCACTGGTGCTTCCTACTTTAATTTTTGCTTGTAAGCGGGAATCAGGAGGTGTACGTTTAGGTGAAAGCAAGACAGAGGAAGTTCTACTAGGTAGAATCTTCTTTTTCGCTATGGGAGGGAAAGAGGATGCTAGGGGAGGGAAGGAGTTTTTCCTAGCCACCGTGCTTCTACAGCTGCATTGCTTGCTGTTTGGGGTTTTAGGCTGGGTTTCTGTACTGAACTTTGTGACATCAGCTGATGTAAGAAGGGCTTTATAAATACATTTGATTGCTTGATTGAGGGAGAGTAGCTAGTTTCTGGAGTAAGAAGCATTATAGGTCTGACCAATAGGCCAAGCACCTGGCTATGGATAATACAAAGCATTTCCCTTTAGCCCAGACTGGAATCCACACAGCACTTTAATATCAAAGAATTGGAGGAACGGGGAGGGAAAGAGAGATCAGATGGAGAGGGAGAGAGGGAGGGAGGGAGAGGGGAATATAGTTTCCAAGTGGTGTATTTTTATGAAGTTGTGAGAGGCATTCAAGTCTGAGATCAAACGATATGTAGCTTTCATGTTCTCAGACCACAATGGATGAAGAGCTGAGGTTTCTCTCTGAGGCCTGCACACTGTCAGCTATACAACTGGTGTGCTCTCTCTTTTACCCTATTTTCTCCATCTCTCTCTCTCTCTATCTGTCGGTAGATCTCCCTCTGTCTGTCTGTCTGTCTGTCTGTCTGTCTGTCTGTCTCTCTGTCTCTCTGTCTCAATTCAATTCAAGGGGCTTTATTGGCATGGCAAACATGTATTAACATTGCCAAAGCAAGTGAGGTAGATAATATACAAAAGTGAAATAAACAACAAAAATTAACAGTAAACATTACACATACAGAAGTTTCAAAACAATAAAGACAATACAAATGTCATAATATATATATATATATATATATATATATATATATATATATATATATATATATATATATATACATATACATATATATGTGTGTTGAAACAATGTACAAATGGTTAAACTACACAAGGGGAAATAAATAAGCATAAATATGGGTTGTATTTACAATGGTGTTTGTTCTTCACTGGTAGCCCTTTTCTTGTGGCAACAGGTCACAAATCTTGCTGCTGTGATGGCACACTGTGGAATTTCACCCAGTAGATATGGGAGTTTATCAAAATTGGATTTGTTTTCGAAATCTTTGTGGATCTGTGTAACCTGAGGGAAATATGTGTCTCTAATATGGTCATACATTGGGCAGGATGTTAGGAAGTGCAGCTCAGTTTCCACCTCAATTTGTGGGCAGAGCCCCAGAACCAGCTTGCTTAGGGGACTCTTCTCCAGGTTCATCTCTCTGTAGGTGATGGGTTTGTTATGGAAGGTTTGGGAATCGCTTCTTTTTAGGTGGTTGTAGAATTGAACGGCTCTTTTCTGGATTTTGATAATTAGTGGGTATCGGCCTAATTCTGCTCTGCATGCATTATTTGGTGTTTTACGTTGTACGCAAAGTATATTTTTTGCAGAATTCTGCATGCAGAGTCTCAATTTGGTGTTTGTCCCTTTTTGTGAAATCTTGGTTGGTGAGCGGACCCCAGACCTCACAACCATAAAGGGCAATGGGTTTCTATGACTGATTCAAGTATTTTTAGCCAGATCTTAATTGGTATGTTGAATTTTATGTTCATTTTGATGGCATAGAATGCCCTTCTTGCCTTGTCTCTCAGATAGTTCACAGCTTTGTGGAAGTTACCTGTGGCGCTGATGTTTAGGCCAAGGCATGTATAGTTTTTTTGTGTGCTCCAGGGCAACGGTGTCAGAATGGAATTTGTATTTGCAGTCCTGGCGACTGGACCTTTTTTGGAACACCATTATTTTGGTCTTACTGAGATTTACTGTCAGGGCCCAGGTCTGGCAGAATCTGTGCAGAATATCTAGATGCTGCTGTAGGCCCTCCTTGGTTGGTGACAGAAGCACCAGATCATCAGCAAACAGTAGACAATTTACTTCAGATTCTAGTAGGGTGAGGCCGGGTGCTGCAGACATTTCCAGTGCCCGAGCCAATTCGTTGATATATATGTTGAAGAGGGTGGGGCTAAAGCTGCATCCCTGTCTCAACCCACGCCATTGTGGGAAGAAATGTGTGTTTTTTGCCTATTTTAACCGCACACTTGTTGTTTGTGTACATGGATTTTATAATGTCGTATGTTTTACCCCCAACACCACTTTCCATCAATTTGTATAGCAGAACTTCATGCCAAATTGAGTCGAAGACTTTTTTGAAATCAACAAAGCATGAGAAGACTTTGCCTTTGTTTTGGTTTGTTTGTTTGTCAATTAGTGTGTGCAGGGTGAATACATGGTCTGTTGAACGGTAATTTGGTAGAAAGCAAATTTGACATTTTCTCAGTACATTGTTTTCACTGAGGAAATGTACGAGTCTGCTGTTAATGATAATGCAGAGGATTTTCCCAAGGTTGCTGTTGACGCATATCCCACGGTATTGGGGTCAAATTGGTCTCCATTTTTGTGGATTGGGGTGATCATTCCTTGGTTCCAAATATTGGGGAAGATACCAGAGCTAAGTTTGATGTTAAAGAGCTTTAGTTAAGCCAATTGGAATTTGTTGTCTGTATATTTGATCATTTCATTGAGGATACCATCAAAACCACATGCCTTTTTTGTGTTGGAAGGTTTTTATTTTGTCCTGTTGCTCATTCAATGAAATTGGAGAATCCAGTGGGTTCTGGTAGTCTTTAATAGTTGATTCTAAGATTTGTATTTGATCATGTATTTGTTTTTGCTCTTTGTTCTTTGTTTTCAAGCCAAAAAGATTGGATAAGTGGTTTACCCATACATCTCCATTTTGGATAGATAATTATTTGTGTTGTTGTTTGTTTTCCAATTTTCCCAGAAGTGGTTAGAGTCTATGGATTCTTCAATTGAGCTGATTTCTGACGTGCTGTTCCTTTTGGTTTTCTGGGTCTCTATGTTTTTGGTTGGACAGGTTTCTCAATTTCTTTCTTAGATTTTTGCATTCTTCATCAAACCATTTGTTATTGTTGTTCATTTTCTTCGGTTTTCTATTTGAGATTTTTAGATTTGATAGGGAAGCTGAGAGGTCAAATATACTGTTAAGATTTTCTACGGCAAAGTTTACACCTTCACTATTACAGTGGAATGTTTTACCCAGGAAATTGCCTAAAAGGGATTGAATTTGTTGTTGCCTAATTGTTTTTTGATAGGTTTCCAAACTGCATTTCTTCCATCTATAGCATTTCTTAATGTTACTCAGTTCCTTTGGCTTTGATGCCTCATGATTGAGTATTGCTCTGTTCAAGTAGACTGTGATTTTGCTGTGGTCTGATAGGGGTGTCAGTGGACTGTCTGTGAACGCTCTGAGAGACTCTGGGTTGAGGTCAGTGATAAAGTAGTCTACAGTACTACTGCCAAGAGATAAACTATAGGTGTACCTACCATAGGAGTCACCTCGAAACCTACCATTGACTATGTACATACCCATACCTGTACATACCCATGCGACAGAGCTGCAGCAGTTGTGACCCATTTTTGTTGGTTATGTTGTCATAGTTGTGCCAAGGGGGGCATATGGAGGAGGGAATGCTGTCACCTGCAGGCAGGTGTTTGTCCCCCTGTGTTCTGAGGGTGTCAGGTTCTTGTCCGGTTCTGGCATTTAGATCGCCACAGACTAGTACATGTCCCTGGGCCTGGAAATGATTGATTTCCCCCTCTGGGATGGAGAAGCTGTCTTCATTAAAGTATGGGGATTCTGGTGGGGAGATATAGGTAGCACACAGGAGGGCATGTTTCTCTGTTAAGAGAAATTCCTTTTGAATTTCTAGCCAAATGTAAAATGTTCCTGTTTTGATTAATTTAATGGAGTGAGTTAGGTCTGCTTTATACCAAATTAGCATACCCCCTGAGTCCCTTCCCTGTTTCACACCGGGTAGTTTGGTGGATGGGACTACCAGCTCTCTGTAACCTAGAGGGAAACCAGTGGGTCCGTCTCCTCCATACCAGGTTTCTTGCAGGATGACAATGTCTGTATTACCGATTTCTTTGGTGAAGTCCAGGTTCCTGCTCTTTAGGCCAAAGGCAGATGACCTCAGGCCCTGGATATTCCAGGATGAGATGGTGATGGCTTTGTGTTCCATAAAGTGTCCAATGTTGTTGGTCGTGTGGTTTGGCCTCAGGCCAGTAAGTGTGAGCAGAGCCTGTTGAACATCTGGTACATGCCATTGGCTTGGGCTAGTGTAAGAGTGGGGGTTGGGCCTGTTTGCCAGCTCACTGCCTGGGCGTATGTGTGACTTCCATGTTGAGGCCCTCTTTGCAGGGGTGGGGTGCATGGGGTGGGCAGGAGTGGCATAGGTCTGATCTGATCATTCACTTTATTCTCTCTTCTTCACTTTCCGAAACTACAGCCATATTCTTCCTCCATACCTTCTCTCTATGAATGCCCTCCTGTTATTTGATTTGTATTTTAAGCGAGACCACACAACACTACGTAAAGAGAGACCTAAGACAACAACATAGCCAGGCCGCAACACAACATGATAGCAACACGACATGGCAGCAGCACAGGGTACAAACATTATTGGGCACAGACAACAGTACAAAGGGTAAGAAGGTAGAGACAACAATACACCACGCAAAGCAGCCACAACACACTAAGAGTGTCCATGATTGAGTCTTTGAATGAAGAGATGGAGATAAAACGGTTGTTTGAGTGTTTGTTGCAGCTCGTTCCAGTCACTAGCTGCAGCGAACTGGGGACCATTAACAGAATGCGTTTGGCAGAACGGTTGTTGTATGTGGAAGATGAGGGCTGCAGTAAATATCTCAGATTGGGGGGAGTGAGGCCTAAGAGGGTTTTATAAATAAGCATCAACGAGTGGGTCTTGCGACGGGTATACAGAGATGACCGGTTTACAGAGTATAGAGGGCAGTGATGTGTCCTGTAAGGAGCATTGGTGGCAAATCTGATTGCTGAATGGTAAAGAACGTCGAGCCACTCGAGAGCACCCTTACCTGCCTATCTATAAATTAAGTTTCCATAACCTAGCATGGGTAGGATGGTCATCTGAATCAGGGTTAGTTTGGCACCTGGGGTGAAAGAGGAGCGATTACGATAGAGGAAACCAAGTCTAGATTTAACTTTAGCCTGCAGCTTGATATGTGCTGAGAGAAAGACAGTGTCCCGTCTGGACATACTCCCAAGTATTATTAACAGGGGGAAAAAACTCTGAAATGTTTAACTGCAACATTCTGTAAATGATGGTGCATTGTGGGAAAATTGCTGTGTTTCAAATGGTACTGTAATTCCACCCCACAGAATACAGTGACGTACCGTATTTTGTATCGCCACACATGTTTTGACCTCTAGTGGGTGCATGGTATTGTTGATTCTGTCTCATTAACATATTTTGAGGCGTGCCTTGTAAAGAGGCTCTGTTTGTGGTACCTCTGAGTGAGAATGCTCTACCAATTTATGTCCGATGTGGTTATAGTGCCCCATCAATTTAAAATGTATTGGAGACAGATTAGAGTTTATACCTTAAAGGGTTGAGAATTTGGTCATGATCTTTTGGTCTGTTTTGCCCTGTAGTCGTTTCCAGACTGGAAGCCTTTTTTTGAGGCCTCTAGAATTTCTATGGCCACATGCACTGTTCATGACACAAACTGTTCACACACCTCTTGTTGGTGTAGAGAATTTTGCAGGTTTATAGTTTATTTCCTGCAATTCTACACATGTTGTCATGGAGCAAAGAACATTTGCAGTTTTAATGCAAATGTTTGTGCAATTCTATACATTTTGCAATGTCTAATGTGTATTCATGTGATATTTGGGTGACAAAAAAAGACAACCGTATCTATGGGCTAAAAAACCTAAAGAAATAAACGTTAGATGCCATGGGCTAATTCATCTGGACATTTCTGACAAGTTATAAACAGCTCTCTAAGGTATGCAATGACTAACACATTTTGAAATGGCACCTTCTACCTTCACCACATTCTACTATTACAAATTTCAAGAGTAAGTTTAAAGCCGGACTGAGTTCATGCCGACCCATCGCCCCCCACAGTTTGGGAACCACTGATATAAAACACCAAATATTTATGAATATGCTGTAATGTGTAAACACTTTATCAACCTGCTTGCACCAATCACTTGTAATTGCAGTACAATACTGTGAAATACAACCACTACCCTCAATAAATTTCATATCATTTACTTTTTTACATTATAATACCGTACAGTTTACGATAGTTACTATGATACCGTATTTATGTTACAGTAGGTGTAATGTAATACAAAATACAGAATTTTACTCGCCACAAGCTGCCTGTAAGATACTGTTAAATTCATGGCAACCCCTTCACCCCATCCATCCTTCTCTTCTTTAATACTGGTGGTGGTCTGTTCATGTAGTTTGTTTGGAGTAATAACATGGGAGAGGATTCAGTGGCGGGACATGCTGTCACAGTGTAGCTAGTAGACACTTCATCTGCCTGCAGGATGTTCCACAGTAGAAGTGTAATTTTTGATGTGCTACATCACCCAGACCAAAGAGAGCCTATAATGCACAGAGATTCTAAATGTAACTCTATCACCCAGGCGTCTGAAGGTTCCCTTTGACAAAGAATACACAGACTGACTGACTGACGGACAGACAGGCAGACAGACCACAAAAGTAGTACACTATATAGGGAATAGGGTGCCATTTGATAAGCAAGCATAGACACTGCGCTGTTTGTAAAGCAACAGCAATTTGATTTATGTGTTCTGGACACAGCCAGTTCCCACTGCCCCAGGATCACCTTGTGATCCATCTCAGTCCAAAAAAGTGTCTCATTCTCATGTCTGTGGTATAAGTGCCAAGTAAGAGAGACAGAGAAGCTGGTTCAGACCTTGTTCAGTCTTACCATTGTCTAAGCACAGCCTTATCAATATCCACTAAGGCTGAAGTTCACCAGATTTTCCTAAGTGTATTTGTTTACAAACCTACATCCCCCACATATGCATTTAAACTTAAAACAGGAAGCATTTACCCCTGTGAGAGAGGGGTAATAGTACTCCATAACCATTGAATTAAGAACTATGTCATTAACCCTTGAGATACCCCAGGAAAAAAAGACTGGATACGATAGGTCAAAGAAACCAGACGTCTGATCGAAAGAATCGGGCCCTAATCAACCTGCGCACCTTTTGTTCAAAATGTCTGCTTGTCTTATCGCAAATATAGTCTACCTCCATTGATTAGTCATGACCATGCTAGGCAGAATGACACAATCTGATTACACCCCCAACGAGAATAAGTGAGCTCAGAGAGAAACACTGAGAGAAAATAGTTCCTTATTAGTCCTTTATTTCCGTGTAATTTCAGGACATTTTTCTCTGGGTGAATAATGAGGTGGTCATTATGTCGTCTAGCCTCTTAGAGGCTCAATCTGCTGTTTTATTAGGCACTTGGCAGCGCTACAGGAATACTGCGCAACAGGTGGAACCACTGAGGTCTGGGAGCTCTGTTTTCAGTGTAATTATCTCCAAATGTTTATAGTCCTTCATTTAAATGTTGTATTTTTTAAAAAAATTGTACATTTTTTCCAGGCTTGTACTCAGCCATTAGACGGCAACTAGGCTAGGTTTTTTGGGGGAGGCCCAGACGCTTTAACAGGCCATCACCCATAAATTCACTCTGATTCTGTTGTGTTTACGACGGCAACAGATGTGAAAAGGATTCCATGCCTGCATTTTTACTAAATTAAGCAAGTATTTATGAGTTTGCGGATCATTTGAATGAGTCTGTGTGTGGGTGGGAGAGTTGTTGAGGGGGGGTGGGGGAGTTGGGGGGGGGGGGGGGGTAGAGAGGACTACCTTGTTCTAAATGTCTCTCATCCTTTGGCTGAGAGCACTTCATTCCTTCTCATATCAGGCCCAATATATTGTGTGGTAATCACCAGTGCGATCCAATCATGCAGTCAATATTACATCTTTACAGAGGACTTGAAGGCTGACGTAGCGGCTTAGCAAGCCATTTTCCTTTATGATCTAAGTCATTGCTTCTTGTCTCATAGCAACAGGAATGACTGCTATGGAGATGATCGCTATGGAGATAACAGGAAGGAATAAAGAGATCTGTTTTTAATATAAACACACCACTGATGACATCAATCAAACGACAAGGCAAGTTCTAAAGCTTCATCTCAAAGATTTCTCAGCATCTAGTCCTATGTAGAGAGGTTTGGAGAGGCGAAGAGAGAACGGGATAAAATACTACTAACAGGAAGAGGCTCAGGATCTAGTCCTATGTAGAGAGGTTTGGAGAGAACGGGATAAAATACTACTAACAGGAAGAGGAGTGAAAGACAGATTAGATGGGGGATAAAAAAAAGAGATGTTTTTAATGTCAAATAACCTGAGATTAAATCGATGAAACAGAGCGAAGAACTGTTGTGGACGATCTCAGGATGCATGTGGAGGTTAGGAGAGGTGAGGTCACAGGGGAAGGAGAGAATAACAGGATAGGGATAAAGAAAGAGAAAGGAGAATGTGAATTAGAGAGAGGGGGAAAAGAAAAATAAGTAGATAAAGAGTGAAATGAGAAAGAGAGAGAGTGAGAATAAGAGAGGGAGGGAGGGAGAGCGGCAGCAGAAAGATAGAATGGAGAGGTACTGTAACTAGGAAAGGATTTGACAACAGTAGAATACTTCAGACAGACTGAGCAGCACATCCAGAAGCCCTAGCTGTTGCATCATAACTCAGGTAGGAAGTATTGAGTCAACCCCCGTATCGTAGAGAAAAAGCACGCTCCCCTGTCCTGCTCACGGCCTTGTCTAGATTTATCCCTCCATCCGTCCTCCTCTCTCTCACTCCCTAGTTCGATCTGCAGTCCTCTCTGTGAAATGCAACACAGTGACAGATGGAGGGGATCATCCTTCATTTGTTCTCTCCCTCACATCTCCCTCCATCCCTTTCTCCTTCAGATATGATGAACAGGCTGTCATAACAGATTTTTTTTTAAACTAGGCAAGTCAGTTAAGAACCAGTTCTTATTTACAATGATTCAACTAATATATTAGCTCAGTGGTCTAATGTGGTCTGGACACATGCAATGGGTCTGGTTGCTCAATATGTAACACTTTTTAGCTAATCTTTAGGAAATTGCCCCTGTTGTTCAGTGTAGTTATATTAGGCAGTCACCCATGGAATAGGATTAGACTTATTTTTAATTTGGTATGTTTTTAGGGTGAAGCCATGAGAGGTAGGAGGTGAAACTCTGGTTATTCCATGAGTAAAACAGCATGAGCTCCAGCCCCTGTTGACAGCTTACCCGGTGGCACAGGGAAACGATTTACAGGCTGCAGTGTGTGTGTGTTTGTGGAGGCGTGTGTGTGTGTGTTAGTGTAAGTATGTGTGCTTACGCATGTGTGTGTATTCCTGTATGTGTATGTGTGCGTTCCTGCATGTGTGTGTGAGAAAGTTAGGATGTGTTACCCTGAGGCACAGCGAGACAGGATAGGAGTCTTTCACAGGCCCCCAATGCATCTTCCCACCTGATGTGCCAGACATCTCTGCACTCTCTTCCCTGACCTCTATTCCCCACCACCTCCTGTACCCATTAACAGTCCTGCTCTGCTCTCTGCTCAAAACACATGTGTTCCATTCAAAATAGCACCATATTCCCAAAATAGTGCACTACTTTTGAACAGGTCCCATAGGGTAAAAAGTAGTGCACTACTGTATATAGGGAATAGGGTGCCATTTGGGACAATAAATATGGCCACTGGGGTTCTCTACACAATATGTTCCCTCGTGGCTTTACTTTGGCCTCTCTCTCTTTCTCCTTAACTGTAGACCCCTCTCCTCACCCCACCCCCACACACACACACACACACCATATTTACCCAGGCCAGAGCGAGCAGAGCAGGGTGGTGTAGGGGTGGAAGGGAGGTGAGTTTGGAGCTGGCAGGGTCTTCTTACACACCCAGGACTTAGAGCCAGCTGGTAATAAAGACTACCATTGATCCTGATGGGTGGGGTAAGACTTAGCCTGGAGGACCACAGGCAGAGGGTTAGCTCTATACCCCGGTGGTCTTAGATGGCTGAAGAATTGTGTGTGTGTGTGTGTGTACGTGAGTGTGTGCGTGCATGTGTACGTGTGTGCATGTGTACGTGTAACTATTCTTGTGGGGACCGGGGGCCAGATTCATAAAACCTTCTTAAGAGGAAAATTCTTAAAATGTTTTCCTTAACTATAGACTTAAGAAGAAGGTTAAGCAAAGTTGCTATTCCTCCATGAAGTTATTGGAAATGTTACGTTTTTTCCTACGTTTCTTCCTAAGAAAGAAGAAATGGGATTCTTGCAAATAATGTTATAGGATTTCTTCTTGGAAATGTACTTAACTTTAGGACAGCTAAAACCTTGTATTGTGCAGACTGAGCCCAGGAGGTGAACATTTTTTAAATACATTATAACTAAATACATTAATGTAAACCTTAATTTTAAAATCTTTTAATGACATATTTCACTACATAATGAATATTATAATAAGAATTGTTGAAATTGTCATATAAAATCACATGATTTCAAAGCTTAATGTATTGATCACAAAATAGGCAAAAACAGAATAATCAAACTTTGTGATTCAAAGCTTAGTATGATACTGTCCATTAAAGGATGAAAGGTCTTTTGGTAGCTGCTAGAGAGAGGGAGAGAGAGAGAGGGAGAACCCACAGAGGCCCCTCAGAGATCAGATGGAGCCTCTACATGTCCCTGACCATGTTCTACTGAGGAAATATTGACTAACCACGACACACTATCATGTACTTGGCTGACATTCTAAATGAAAACTTAAAAAGAAAGACTACGAGATCTTGCCATCTTCCAATCATTCTACAAATCATGATAGCCCTGAGATTCCTAGCATCGGAATCCTTTCAAGCCTTGCTTGCAGGGACAGTGGGTGTTAGTCAGTCCTCTGAGTCGGGTGGTTAGTGCAGTGTGTGATGCACTGTGTCGTCATGTGTCAAGATTGATCAAGTTCCCATCAACTGCAGCTGAAAAAATAAGCAGAAAACAACATTTTTTTGAGGTGGCTAACTTCCCCAATGTCCTTGGTGCTGTGGGTGGGGCCCATGTGGCTGTAAAGGTCAGTGACAATGACCAGCTTCTGTCAAAAAATATCTCCATAAGTAGAGTTTGCACCCCACCAAAATGTATTATTTCAGTAAGCCTTATAAGGATCGTATGTAGTCTTACCGTTTCTCCTAATATGGTTCACGTGATGAGGAGGAAATGTTTGTTAATCAAAAGAACTTCCACTCTATCAATGTGCAAGTTGTCTGGAATGCAACACTGTCCTTCACAAATGCTGTTGCCAAATGGCCCAGGACACACATGACTCCTTCATTGTATCAAATTCAGCCTTGGGAATCAAGTTTGAGGAAGGTCACATACCTGATGGATGGCTATTAGTAAAATAAATCAGAAATCATGGCTCATGACACCAACCCTACACACTAACAACGATGCAGAAGAGAACTACAACCATGCTCAGATGAAAACGAGGAGTTTAGTAGGGAGATCTATCGGAGTCATAAAATCCAGATTTTATACAGCCCAGAAAAAACATGCAACATCATAACCTCAGCATGTATCTTGCACAACATCTGCATACAAAACAGGATGCCACATTCCAATACGCCTGACATTCCACCAGCTGTACCTGACCAGGATGTTGTCGCCGACCACAACGCCTTCCACTTTCAGCAGCTCCTCCTGCACCCTGCACAGGGCCGTGACCTCCCCCTGGAGCGTCCTCTGTACAGCGACCATCTCCTCCACACCAGCAAGCCTCCTTGCCCGGGGGGGCACTGTCTCGTACATTGGGGTGTCATGATAGATAAGGAGCTGAGACAGGTGCATCTCATCTGTGTCTTCAGTGATGATCTTTTGAGAAAATACAATGAATCTGTTATGGGAATGATATGTGTTGCAGGCCTATTATAGAATAATAATGAACTTATTCAATGAGAAATCAAACAAACACCTACCTCTGCTTGTTGTTCTGTCGTATGATTATGATGATTCATGGCTCCCACATCCAGGCTCAGGGGAATATGTATATATACCTATATATATAGGTCAAGTGTTATTTCTGGAAAGTCAAACACATCGTGTCAGCATGACAACAAAGTTTAAAGAGCTACGTTTGTAGCGATGAACGTTTTCTTGCGCCACAGACACAGTTGGCTACCAAACAAGAAAATGTATTAAACATGCATTATCTAGCTAGCTAGTAATTAACATTATATTACAATATTCTAGAAGTGTTATATTGCTAGAGTTAGCATGTTAATTTGCAAAGAAGAACTTGGCTAACTTCGCTGAAGTTAATGTCGTTAGCTATGTTGGCTAAATAAAATAAAAAAATATCTAAAAATAGCTAATGTTGTTACGAGTTAGCTAGCTCGCTAACTTATCGGTCGCACAGTCCGAGTCAATGCCCGACCTCAGTCCCTCTACCACCATCCCTCCTATCATGGACAACACCTTCTCCTCCAGCTGGTCCACATGAATGGTGGATACCCCTCCTCTAGTCTTCTTCAACTCCCTGCTTCTCTCAGCTCCCTTCTTCTTAGCAGCCGACTTGATGTCAGACCACTTCTTTTTTTACGGCGTCACTGTCCCTTGCCATACCCCCGATGGCAGAGACAGACTCGGCCACTCTCGCCCATCCTCTCTTTTTGCTCTCTGCAGTGATCCCGCAGTTATCGAGTCTCCCCAACGGCAACCTTTACCTGGCTGCTATTTCCTCCACCATCACTTCAAGCTCTTGTTTGCTGAAGGTTTTATTGCACTTTCCTTGGTTATCCATTTTTGGTTTTGCTATACATACATTTAGCCTCCAATGGTTATCTGATCTTATGTCATTTTTCTACACACTGAGTGTCCAAAACATTAGGAACACCTTCCTACTATTGTGTTGCACCCCCTTTTGCCCTCAGAACAGCCTCAATTCATTAGGGTATGGACTCTACAAGGTGGTATGGACTCTACAAGGTGTCGAAAGCATTCCACAGGGATGCTGGCCCGTGTTGACTCCAATGCTTCTAACAGTTGTGTCAAGTTGGCTGTATATCCTTTGGGTGGTGGATCATTCTTGATACACACAGGAAACTGTTGAGTGTAAAAAACCCAGCAGCTTTGTAGTTCTTGACACACTCAAACTGGTGCGCTTGGCACCTACTACCGTACCCCGTTCAAAGGCGTAAATATTTTGTCTTACACATTTACCCTCTGAAAGGCACACATACACAATCAATGTCTCAATTGTCTCAAGGATTAAAAATCCGTCTTTAATTAACCTGTATCCCCTTCATCTACACTGATTGAAGAGGATTTAACAGGTGACATCAATAAGGGATCATACCTTTCACCTGGATTCACCTGGTAAGTATGTAATGGAAAGTACAGGTGTTCCTAATGTTACAAAAGATGTGGAACACCTGCTCTTTCCATACAGCCCACTCGGCGTAGGTCTCCTAGGTGTACCTCTCGTCTTCAGTGTGTATATTGCCATTTTCAGTACATACTCCTTAGTCCATTCATTAGTCTGTCTGCCTGTGCCTCAAGATCCCATTCATATGGAGCTCACACATACACACAAACACACACACACAGCCTCTGAGCCTGGAGCGTGGAGGCATTTCATCTCCTTCAGGGGGATTTGACCAAGATTTCCTGGCCCTTATTAAATGATAATCCCCATTCTCTCTCCCTCTCCATCCTGAGTAAAGAGGTAGGCTGCTCTCTCTCTCTTTCTCCATTTCTCTTGCTCTTTTTTGCCAGCCGGCTCTGAGTGTGTGTGCATGTGCATGTGTGTGTGTGTGTTTGTGTATGGGAGTATTACCGTGCGTCCTGGCATGTCGGCGGTGGGTGGAGGAGTGTGAGAGGATTGTTGTGGCACACAGCTAAAATGGGTCAGGATGGAGACTAGTGACTTCTCTCTACCTACCTCTCCCTCTCTCTTTCTTTCTTACATCTCTCTTTTATTCTCCTTTCTCCCCCTCCTATCTCTCTCTTTAATTCTCTATAGTTCTCACTCAGTCCGCCACGTGTCTCTATCTCGCTTTATTTAATTAAGAGCCCCAAGAGGGCCATGACAGTGTGGGGTGTATTAACTCAGTCTTTTGATGGAGTGTCAACCCTGGATCAGTGGTATTCCGTAGAATTCCGTTACAGAAAAATTGACTTTAAGGACTTTGGACTTTCCCTTCTGGAAGTCATTGTCGGCTACGTGCGGGTCGGGAGATTTTCCAAACCGGCAGAAAAGGAATAGAACAATGGATTGCCTGTGCTTTACCGCCGTCGTAGCCCTCTGTTGTAGTGCTCTGAACCGGTTCATCCCTTCAGAACACAGAATCCACAGTAAACTCCAAGTCTCTACATAGACTGGAACCAGCCAGAATGGGCTTGGGTCTTGGGTAGAGATGTGGCCATGAATGTATTTGAAATGTCTAAGGATGTGATGTTGCAAAATTAAAATGGATGTCAGTGTGTAATCCAAATTGACCTGTTGTAGTTCATGTCATGAAGTTAAGATAGCAATTTGATGGTTTGTGTGGTTTTAGCAATTTAAAACCAATTTAAACAATTTAAACTTGGCTACATGTGCTTTCCCTGCCTTGCCTCCAATGGTTAGTTCACAGAGATCATGCACTCACCGGTTCTTAGCCTTTGAAACATAGATCTTTTGAAGCCAAATGATCAGGGAGTAGGGCTGCAATGTTTCAGTAACTTTCCCAAAAACCTCAGAGTTCCTGGAAAACCTGGGAATAATGAGAAAGTCACAGGAAATGTGCAACCCTACTAGGGAGTTTACCTAGCCCTCCAGGTCCTACTCCACTGGTGAATGGTGAATGCCACCCACATGCAGGAACAACCATTCCACATTCGTCATCGTGCTGGGAGACATGGCACAGAGAACAGGAGACATAACACACACCACACACTCCTGTTTAATCAGAACCACCCGTCTGGACAACAAGGCTACACTCCTGTTTCAACAGAACCACCTGTCTGGACAACAAGGCTACACTCCTGTTTCAACAGAACCACCTGTCTGTACTACTAGGCTACACTCCTGTTACAACAGAATCAGCTGTCTGAACAACAAGGCTAAACTCCTGTTTCAACAGAACCACCTGTCTGTACTACTAGGCTACACTACTGTTACAACAGAACCACCTGTCTGAACAACAAGGCTAAACTCCTGTTTCAACAGAACCACCCGTCTGGACAACAAGGCTACACTCCTGTTTCAACAGAACCACCCGTCTGGACAACAAGGCTACACTCCTGTTTCAACAGAACCACCTGTCTGAACAACAAGACTACACTCCTGTTTCAACAGAACCACCCGTCTGGACAACAAGGCTACACTCCTGTTACAACAGAACCACCCGTCTGGACAACAAGGATACACTCCTGTTTCAACAGAACCACCCGTCTGGACAACAAGGCTACACTCCTGTTTCAACAGAACCACCCGTCTGGACAACAAGGCTACACTCCTGTTTCAATAGAACCACCTGTCTGAACAACAAGGCTACACTCCTGTTTCAACAGAACCACCCGTCTGGACAACAAGGCTACACTCCTGTTTCAACAGAACCACCCGTCTGGACAACAAGGCTACACTCCTTTTTCAACAGAACCACCTGTCTGGACAACAAGGCTAAACTCCTGTTTCAACAGAAACACCCGTCTGTACTACTAGACTACACTCCTGTTTCAACAGAACCACCTGTGTACTACTAGACTACACTCCTGTTTCAACAGAACCACCTGTGTACTACTAGACTACACTCCTGTTTCAACAGAACCACCTGTCTGTACTACTAGACTACACTCCTGTTTCAGCAGAACCACTCGTCTGTACTACTAGACTACACTCCTGTTTCAACAGAACCACCTGTCTGTACTACTAGACTACACTCCTGTTTCAGCAGAACCATTCGTCTGTACTACTAGACTACACTCACTTGTTTCTATCCATTAAACTAGCCGTCACCTCATTCTCTTTCTCTCACACTGTTTCATCTGTTCTTTCCTTGACGTCTGTGGGTAATGGAGAATTGGGAGTGTTGAGTGTGTGTGTCAGTATTTCAAGGCATCGACAAAAAAAAGCAAGTCTTGCTTGGTCAGGACTTGGCAGAGCACAATAAAAGTATTCACACCAGAAATGTGCTGTGCTGAGAGGGAGAGGCTTAGAGAGAGGATAATGGGAGAGGGAGAGGCTTAGAGAGATGATAATGGGAGAGGGAGAGGCTTAGAGAGAGGATCATGGGAGAGGGAGATGCTTAGAGAGAGGATCATGGGAGAGGGAGAGGCTTAGAGAGAGGATCATGGGAGAGGGAGAGGCTTAGAGAGAGGATCATGGGAGAGGGAGAGGCTTATAGAGAGGATAATGGGAGAGGGAGAGGCTTAGAGAGAGGATAATGGGAGAGGGAGAGAGGGGAGAAAATAGTGCCGTTTGCCAGCACAGACACAGTATAAAGGAGAGAAGGACAGGAACGGATCAGGTTGTCTCCTTTTCTAGATACCAGGACAAGATACCAGATACCAGGCCCAAGCTACAGCTAATAGCCAATGTAAGAGCAAGCGTGTTTCTTGGTTAGGCCATGTAGTCAGGTAAAACTTTGGACCCTAAATAATTAAGAATAGAGACACTTCTAACTGCAATGATGTGAATCAAATGATGTCACTTTTGGTTGCTAGGTCTTCATGCGGGCCGATGTTAGTTCACTCAGAGGCAGAGGAAAGCTGGAAGCACGTTGTCCTTTATAGGGATGTTTTTTTATTCTTTCCTACTCTCGATCAGCCGGTCATGTTGAGTTCAGGTGCAGCGACGGGTCAGGGGGAAAGGTATACCTTAGCTCTGTCTGTCTGCAGCCTCTCTCTCTTTCTCTGTCTCTCTTTCTCTGCAGGGTATCTATTTTTCTCTAGCCATCAATCTCTCTCATGAGGTCAGGGGGAAAGGTATACAATATCTCTGTCTGTCTGCAGAATCTTTCTCTTTTGCTCTATCTCTCTCTCTGAGTATATCTTTACCTTTACCCCTCAGTTGTCTACCTCATCGTGTCAGGGGAAGAAAAGGTATTGCTCTGCCATGAGAATTCATTTCTCTGTATATTTCTCTCTCTTTTTCTCTCTCGCTCTTTTCTCACTCCCCGAGTGCTACTGAGGTACACAAATACAGTTGGCCCCTAAATGTCCCCATTCTGGACTGAGCAATGAGATTGATGGTGGCCTCCTTGGGGGTCCCTACACAGACTCTTACATGTGTGAGATTATATGGATTAAAGTCTTTGTGGCCAGTTAGCTCCACTTTAACTCTTAGGGAAATGTAGTAAGCTACACACACACACACACACACACACACACAGACACACACACACACACACACACACACACACACACACACACACACACACACACACACACCTTGCTGTGTGCATGTCTGGTTTAGCACTCAGAACACAGCATGCAGGACTTCACTATGCTCCAGTGGGGTAATCAGTAATTCAAAACCCCCTTAACTGCCCTTTTTCCCTCTCCCCACATCAAGATCCCAACACTTTTTCTGTCCTCCTTTCTCGTTTTCCTACAATTTTCCTCTCTGTTCTCTCTCTTTCCTTCACCCCTCCTCTCACCCCCTCTCTAACCTCACCCCTCCTCTCACCCCTCTCTAACCCAACCCCGCCTCTCACCCCTCTCTAACGCAACCCCTCCTCTTACCTCACCCCTCCTCTTACCTCACCCCATCTTTTTATCTCTAAAATGTAGAACTGTGGAACAGATATAGCCCTTGGTTCACTCCAGACTTGACTGCCCTTGACCAGCACAAAAACAACCTGTGGCGTACTGCCCTAGCTTCAAATAGTTCCCACAATATGCAACATTTCAGGGAAGTCAGGAACCAATACACACATTCAGATAGGAAAGCTAAGGCTAGCTTTTTCAAACAGAATTTTGCATCCTGCAGCACTAATTCCAAAAAGTTTGGAATTGGAGAGTAAGAGTGCCTCCTCCGAGCTGCCCACTGCACTGAGACTAGGAAACACTGTCACCACTGATGAATCCACAATAATCGAGAATTGCAATAAGCATTTCTCTACGGCTGGCCATGCTTTCCACCTGGCTACCCAACCCCGGCCAACAGTTCTGCACCCCCCGCAGCAACTGGCCCGAGCCCCCCCCGCTTCTCCTTCACCCAAATCCAGACAGCTGATGTTCTGAAAGAGCTGCAAAATCTGGATTACTACAAGTCAGCTGGGCTACAGAATCTGAACCCTCCATTCCTAAAATTATCCGCCACCATTGTTGCAACCCCTATTACTAGTCTATTCAACCTCTCTTTCGTATGGTCTGAGATTCCTAAAGACAGGAAAGTGGCCGCGGTCATCCCCCTCTTCAAAGTGGGAGATACTCCAGACCCAAACTGTTACAGACTTATATCCATCCTGCCCTGCCTTTCTAAAGTCTTTGAAAGCCAAGTGAACAAACAGATCACCGACCATTTCGAATCCCACCGTATCTTTTCCGCTATGCAATCTGGTTTCCGAGCTGGTCACGGGTGCACCTCAGCCACGCTCAAGGTCCTAAACGACATCATAACCACCATCGATAAAAGACAGTACTGTGCAGCCTTCTTCATCGACCTGGCCAAGGCTTTCGACTCTGTAAATCACTGTATTCTTATCGGCAGACTCAACAGCCTTGGTTTCTCTAATGACTGCTTTGCCTGGTTCACTAACTACTTCTCAGATAGAGTTCAGTGTGTCAAATTGGTGGGCCTGTTGTCCGGACCTCTGGCAGTCTCTATGGGGGTGCCACAGGGTTCAATTCTCGGACCGACTCCTTTCTCTGTATATATCAATGATGTCGCTCTTGCTGCTGGTGATTATCTGATCCACCTCTACGCAGACGACACCATTCTGTATACATCTGTCCCTTCTTTGGACACTATGTTAACAAACTTCCAAACGAGCTTCAACGCCATACAACACTCCTTCCGTGGCCTCCAACTGCTCTTAAATGCTCGTAAAATGAAATGCATGCTCTTCAACCGATCACTGCCTGCACCCACCCGCCCGCCTAGCATCACTACTCTGGACGGTTCTGACTTGAAGTATGTGGACAACTATAAATACCTAGGTGTCTGGCTAGACTGTAAACTCTCCTTCCAGACTCACATTAAGCATCTCCAATCCAAAGTTAAATCTAGAATCTGCTTCCTATTTCGCAACAAAGCATCCTTCACTCATGCTGCCAAACATACCCTCGTAAAACTGACTATCCTACCCGTCCTTGACTTCGGCGATGTCATTTATAAAATATCCTCCGACACTCTACTCGGCAAATTGGATGCAGTCTATCACAGTGCCATCCATTTTGTCACCAAAGCCCTATATACTATCCAACACTGCGACCTGTATACTCTCGTTGGCTGGTCCTCTACATATTCATTGCCAAACCCACTGGCTCCAGGTCATCTATAAGTCTTTGCCAGGTATAGCTCTGCCTTATCTCAGCTCACTGGTCACCATAGCAACCATAGCAACACCTATCCGTAGCACTCCAGCAGGAGGTATATTTCACTGGTCATCCTCAAAGCCAACACCTAATTTGGCCGCCTTTCCTTCCAGTTCTCTACTGCCAATGACTGGAACGAATTGCAAAAATCACTGTAGTTGGAGACTTATACCTCCCTCACTAACTTTAAGCGTCAGCTGTTAGAGCATCTTACCAATCGCTGCAGCTGTACTCAGCCCATCTGTAAATAGCCCAGCCAACCAACTACCTACCTCATCCCCATATTTGTTTTGGTTTTTCTGCTCTTTTGCACACCAGTATTCCAGTATTTCTACTTGCACATCCTCATCTGCACATCGGCTCATCTGCACTCCAATGTAAATTGCTAAATTGTAATTACTTTGCCACTATTGGCCTATTTATTGCCTTTCCTCCTTACTTCATTTGCACACACTGTATACAGATTTTTCTATTGTGTTATTGACTGTACATTTGTTTATCTCATGTGTAACTCTGTGTTGTTGTTTTTGTCGCACTGCTTTGCTTTATCTTGTTCAGGTCGCAGTTGTAAATGAGAACTTGTTCGCAACTGGCCAACCTGGTTATATAAAGGTGAAATAAAATAAATAAATAAAAACCTCACCCCTCCTCTCACCCTTCACTAACCCCACCCCCTCTCTAACCCCACCCCTCCCCTGAACAAATTCCTATCTTCTGAGCTCTTAATTAAAAATAATAATACCTGTTTTCTGTGTTCTCTCTCTTTCCTTCCTTCCATTGCTCTGACTTCTGGCTACCTTATTCCCCAAAGAGATAGAGAGGGCTCCCTTATCCCCCAAAGATGTATAGAGGGCTCCCGTATCCCCCAAAGAGGTATAGAGGGCTCCCATATACCCCAAAGAAATAGAGAGTATTCCTGTCATGGAGTGCATGTCTGTCAATCCAGCATCACTTCTGTCGCTTTCAAAACAACTGGAACCTCGCAACTGGGAAATCTCAGACTTCAGTGAGTTCAAGACAACTGGGAACATTGAAAAAACAAGCTCCGACTGGGAAAATACGTTTTGAGTGGTCATCCAACTTGGAATGCCAGAGAGGTATTCAAGGAAACTGGGAAGGGGCTCTTGAGTGGAGCAGTGGTCTAAGTCTAAGACATTTCATTGCAGTGCAGTGCAGGGGTCACTGCAGTACCTGGTTCAAATCCAGGCTGCATCACATCCGGCCGTGATTGGGAGTCCCATAGGGCGGCGCACAATTGGCCCAGTGTAGTTGGGGTTTGGCCGGGATAGGCCGTCATTGTAAATAAGAATTTGTTCTTAACTTTCCTAGTTAAATGTAAAAAGATATGTATACTGTAGCCAAGAAAGTAAAACTAAGTGTATGTTGTGTAGTAAGCTGTTTGTAGCCCATGTGCCTCATCCTAATAATTTGGTCCCTTTCTCCCTCATAACTCATCCTACTGTTCTGACTTGATGGTGCATATGTAGCCTACAGCCTTGTCAGAGCTTTCCTTTTCTGCTTATATGCCCCCTTTATTTATCCTACGGTTCTGACTTGGTGTACAGGAAAAATACTGTAAGAACGGTCCATTTTCTGAATTCTGTCCCTGTACATTTCAAAAGTGCTAAACAAATAGTTATATTGACTATGTCTTTCTTAGCTCGCTCATTAAACGTTTGAATTAATATTACGGATTGCCTCTTATCCGCTCATCGTTCCCTTATGTCATAGTTTGTACATCTCAATTGCCAGTAGAAACCACATTTGTTTAAGCAAGTCAGCCATATCAGTTGTGTTTAAAAGGCAGTAAATGAGGCACAATTAATAGTTTCGCTGCCAGACATGGCTCTGATAGCCAGGTGTAGCGTTGGTAAGGATTCACTCCATGGTGCTGTAAAGAAAATTCTGCTGTTGGGACAACTTTATGTAGGGCCTAACAGTTTGTGGGCACTGTTTGTCACAATTATAGTGCAATTAATGTATTGTTTAGTGTTGTGTTGTATATTGGCTTTGCTGGCATGCATCCCACATTTTGGGGGGGAGTTTGCCCCACCAATTATTTACATGCTAAAATTGCCACTGCCCCCATGAGGTAGTGAGAGAGGGTTGTCCATAAATGGTGGTCATAATCATTACCACCCTCCGTCTAAAGAGGTTCATAGCTCCTACATCCCTCCCCATAACCTGTCACACCCCAACCAATCCATCTTAGCCTACTTCTCTCAACGGTACCACAGCAGTGCCCAGAGGCAAAGAGGATGATGGAAAATCTAAGAGTACTCAACGGGAGAGTGTAAGCAACTTGCATCACGCCTCGGCAGGTCCCCGACAGCGTTAAATGGATAATTTATTTCTAATCATTCTGTTAAATGTGTAACCAGCTGTGAGGAATATAGGACCTCTTTTGTGGTTAACGTCTGAGGCCAATGTTTTCCTATGTAACACTCGGGGAGAGGGAAAGAAAGAGAGAGAGAGAAAGGGAGAGGGAGTTAATTTAGCGAAGCCTTCATTGGACTTACACTCAACGTCTGTTAGTGCGACGACTGATAATGTGTCATACATCAAGCATTAGACACACACACTTACTTAGGCACACATACGCACACACTCATGGAGTACTATCACTCAAAACACACACACACTCAAGGGCATACACACACATTCACAGGAACAAACAAGCAAACTAATGGGTGGACACATGCACATGCACACGCACAGTCGCACATGCACGCACACACACACAAACACAGACATGTGAATGGCCATACTGTTTCCCCCAGGGCTAGACGGTCATCAGCGAGTGATTATTTACACAAACAGTGGTTCAAACCGTGAGTAATGTGTTCAAAGAGACCACAAGCTGCGACTGCAACTTTAGTAATATGTAGTTAGCTGAAACAGGAAGGGTGTTACGACCTGACTGCCACTCAGGATGACGGAGAGATTACCTCATAGTGAAAAGGTGATTCTCCAAATAAAAACCCACATGCTCAACTTCCTCTAGCGCTCACACAAACCCTGCGACTCAATAAGAACAGTGTGTTAAGTCACCAGTGTGGTACAAATGGTACACAGGCACACACACACACACACACGCACACTCTGTCGCGCGCACACACAGGCACATCATACTCAATAAGCAGTCTGTGTGTCAAAAGGGCATGTCAAAATGGCTTACATACTGAACAACAGCTGTTTGTAAGACTGGGTGTGTTTGTATTCGCTTCATATGAGTGTGTGTAGTGTTTGTTTGGTGTTTACAAGTGCCCCTCTCCATTGGACTGCATTGTAATCATGCGGCTTGTAAAGCTATTAACACTGTCACTCAGCCTAGCCCTTGTGGGCTGTGTGTTTTTGCTTTGCCTACTCCCTCTAAGACTGGATTGATGTTTAGTTATACTACCACTAATTGGCTGAGAGAGTGGCATAGGAAAGTTATTTTCAGCTGTCTGTGTCATGTTTCTATCTTCGGTTAAGAGTCAGCATTCAGATTGTAACAGTGGAGACTGGTGAAGGGAGGACGGCTCATAGTAATGGCTGGAATGGAATAATGAACATTCCATTAATTCCACTGCAGCCATTACAATGACCTGTCCTTTCAATGGGAAGTAAGGTATTTAGGAAAAGTGCTTTCTTTCAGTATTGAGCTGAAGTAGAGCAGATTCACTAGGGCCTTACTGAAGTAGGGTGCTTCAGTTGCTGAGGTGAGACATTGGGTATTGCTTTGTGGTTGTGGTCTATAAGTTAATATGGTTATGCTCTTGGTTAAAGTTTGCCAATAGTGGACAGTTATGCTGTAATGTGGTTGAAGTTGAGATCTGGTTGTACACATGTGGTTGTGGTTAAGGTATGGTGAAGCTCTCCAGTTATGCCATGTGGTTGTGGTTGAGGTTTGGTCATGATCTCCAGCATTGTGATGTTGTAGTGGTTGAAGAGTGGTAGTGTTCACCAGTTATTCTACTGGAATAAAACAAACTTTTCAGGAAGTCAACACCAGCCATATTTTACCAAGAAACAGAAAATAAATCCATATTTTACCATTGATGGGTTCTACATGGAACCCAAAAGGGTTCTACATGGAACAAAGAAGGGTTCTCCTATGGTGACAGACGAAGAACCTTTTTGGAACCCTTTTTTCTACGAGTGTAGAGTCGTTAGATATTCAAATGTTTGCATCAACAAGTTTTTGGGGCTAATGTGTGTGTGTGTGTGTGTTCAAGACTGAGTGTGTGTGTGTCCCAGGCCGGCAGCAGGCTGGTGTGGCCAGCCACACAGGATTGCGTGAGACTTTGTCTGCAGAGCTTTTCAAGAAAAACATTTGATAAACAAATTGTGTGGCGGTTGTGGAGCAGCAGACCAGTGTGTGTGTGTCTGTCAGTGTGTCTGTGAGTGTGTGTGTGTGTGTGTGAGTGTGAATGTTCAGACGCCTGCAGGACGCTGGGCACAGTAACACTCGTCTACATTACTCTCACCACAAAACAACACACCCTTAGCCAGCCAAGAACCAACCACTGGGCTACCACTGTTCTCTCTCTCTCTCTGTATATCTCTCTGTGTCTCTCTGTCTCTCTCTGTCTCTCTGGTGATCATGTTTTTCCTGGATTGGGCTCTAGATCCAAACAGTATGAGTAGTGAGAGGAAGTCAGTATTTTTCAGCTGGATTCTACACGCACATGACACACACACACACACACACACACGCACACACACACCAGACATGACTAATTACAAGAGCTTGGTGAAGGCTTTGAAAAACCCAGCCTAACCTGGCTGTAGAATCTGACATCAACCACCAAACGATTTGCTCACTAGCACCAAACAACCACAGGAAAAGAGTGGAGCTACTAAACAGAACCAGATACGAACTTACCACACGCGGTGATGGAGCGAACACCATTTGAAGTACTTAGCACAGACACTTCCTTAGAACCTAGTGCTTAGAACCAAAATGCTGGGTCTCAAAAACTATACAGATCAAAATACAGAGTTTTGCAGAATAAGAACCAATATGTTCTTTGATGTGATTTAATAAGTAGGTAAGCAGCACCCTTGATGGCTAAAACGCCCTTAAAATGGCTTTGGCCAAACTCTATCAAAACAGTTTAGTGTCCAAGGCTTAACGAGAACGACTTGACGTATGTGGCAGTGTGGGCTCCTACTACTACTAGACAAAGCTATAGTCCTCCAGAAATAATATAAATAAAACACTACAGCACAGTAACACGAGTCCAACCACCAAGCTTTGGGCTTCAAACCGCCTGATGGTCGCAGTGCGAGCATCACTGTGAGGTCAAAAGCCCTCCTTCAGAATACCAGAGAGAACAATAAAGATGGAAGAGAGGATGAGGGATGTGTGAAATGAAAGAGCAGAGGATAGCCAGAGAAGTGCAGTGATGAAGGGAGCATATGGAACAAGGGATAGATAAAAGAGTGGAAGGAGAGGGGAGGTGAGCCAGCGAACTACCAGAGACTAAGGGCAGCTCATTGCTCAGAGTGCCCAGAGAGGAGACCTGCTGTATGTGGAAACATAGTCTTGGGTTGCCATACCTCCAAAATCACGTCATTGTCACGCCTCCCTTGGAGGTCTGCAGAATTTTGTATTGCAAAAACGGTTTGAATGGTCCACTGGCTCCCAGTGGCAAGATTTGAATTTGTTGTAACATTTTAATTAAACTTCTTGACGCACGGATCCCTTTAGCGGGATCATTTTCATCAACAACCGCTGAATTGCAGAGCACCAAATTCAAATAAAATTACTAAAAATGTTTATATTCATGAAATCACAAGTGCAATATAGCAAAACACAGCTTAGCTTGTTGTTAATCCACCTGTCGTGTCAGATTTTGAAAATATGCTTTACAGCGACAGCAATCCAAGCGTTTGTGTGAGTTTATCGATCACTAGACAAAACATTATGAACACCTAGCATCAAAGTAGCTTGTTCACGAAAATCAGAAAAGCAATAAAATTAATCGCTTACCTTTGATGATCTTCGTATGGTTGCACTCACGAGACTCCCAGTTACACAATAAATGTTCCTTTTGTTCCATAAAGATTATTTTTATATCCAAAATACCTTCATTTGTTTGGCGCGTTATGTTCAGAAATCCACAGGCTCGAGCGGTCACGACATCGCAGATGAAAATTCCAAATAGTATCCCTAATGTCCACAGAAACATGTCACACGTTTTTTATAATCAAACATATAATCGATAATATCGATAATATATCAACCGGCACTGTCTCTTTTTCAGTAGGAGAGGGAGAGTCAATGGCTAACCCACTGTGTTGCGCGAGCAAAACACATGGGAACACCAAGCAATGTTATCTTTCGCGCTCATTTTTCTAAATAAAAGCCTGAAACTATGTCTAAAGACTGTTGACACCTTGAGGAAACGATAGGAAAAGGAATCTGGTTGATATCCCTTTAAATGGAGCGAAGGCAGGCTATGGAACATGGAGCTTTCAAAATAGAGGCCACTTCCTGGTTTGATTTTCCTCAGGTTTTCGCCTGCAATATCAGTTCTGTTATACTCACAGACAATATTTTGACAGTTTTGGAAACTTTAGAGTGTTTTCTATCCTAATCTGACAATTATATGCATATTCTAGATTCTGGGTCTGAGAAATAGGCCGTTTACTTTGGGAACGTTATTTTTCCAAACATAAAGATAGTGCCCCCTAGCTTCAAGAGGTTGAACCCTCTCAACAAACGCCAATAGAAGGGCTGCTGTGTGCTATGTTCGTCATTGTTTTCCATCTGGGAAGTTGTTGTTGCCTATGCTAGTTTCAAGTGCTAGTTTTCAAGTTATCAAGTGTAGTCTACAGTCCGCACTTAATATTTATTGAAATTGAAGGTGGATTACGCTGTTAAAGTCAAAACGGCACAAAAGTTCCAAACAACTCTGGTGGCAAACACACTTTTTTCCTTGTCTCCATTCGTCCACATGTCTTATGGCAGTGCTTTGTTACCATCTAAAATATTGTGAAGATAGCCCCTTATTTAGTTTTTTAGCTTTAAGGAGGTGTAGTCCCTGTCTCTATGCTTCCTGCTTTATGGAGGTGTAGTCCCTGTCTCTCTGCCTCCTGCTTTAAGGAGGTGTAGTCCCTGTCTCTCTGCTTCCTGATTTAAGGAGGTGTAGTCCATGTCTCTATGCTTCCTGTTTTATGGAGGTGTAGTCCCTGTCTCTCTGCTTCCTGCTTTATGGAGGTGTAGTCCCTGTCTCTCTGCCTCCTGCTTTAAGGAGGTGTAGTCCCTGTCTCTCTGCTTCCTGATTTAAGGAGGTGTAGTCCCTGTCTCTCTACTTACTGCTTTATGGAGGTGTAGTCCTTGTCTCTCTGCTTCCTGCTTTATGGAGGTGTAGACCCTGTCTCTCTGCCTCCTGCTATATGGAGGTGAAGAAACATCAGGGTATTCTAGGGCAGGGTTGGGATTTCAACTTATGTCAATTCTAATCATTAGAGAGCTTCTGAAAACCAACAGTCGCAAAACAAAAACTACAGAGGATGAAAAGGGAGGAGAGGAAATTGTCCTATTTTCACACCCTTGGATGCATCCACTTTATGTTTCG
>NC_092164.1:53568532-53636032 GCF_045791955.1 Oncorhynchus clarkii lewisi
CTCTCTCTCAAGTTGTCACAGTGAGCTGTGCTGTACACTGCTGTCTCTCAACATTTCATCAGCTTGAGTCTCAGTTAGCTACACTACAGATCACAGTGGGTTTGGGCCAGAGTAGCTGTAGTTTCAAAACCTATGTAAGCAAACGAGTGCCTCCCGAGTGGCGCAGCGGACTAAGGCACTGCAGTGCTAGATGCGTCACTACAAATCTGGATTCGATCCCGGGCTGTGTCTCAGCCGGCGCGAGCGGGAAACCCATGAGGCGGTGCACAATTGGCCCAACAGCCGTCCAGGTTAAGGGAGGGTTTAGCCAGGCGGGTTGTGATTTAGCGACTCCTGTGGCGGGCCGGGCGCCTGGGCAGGGTCGTGTTTCGGAGGAAGTATGGCTCTCGACCTTCGCCTCTCCCGAGTCCGCACGAGAGTTGCAGCGATGGGACAAGACTGTAACTACCAATTAGACATCACCAAATCTCTCTCTCTCTCTACCCATGTCTCTGTCTGCATGCTCCTTTCGATACTCTGCTAAGTTCATGCAAACCATATGATAATGAATCTGAATACCAGAAATAGAGTTTTAACATTTTACATTTTCCCGTAATTTCAAAATAATGTGACTAATAGCTTTTTTTTCTCTCTCTCTCTCTCCCCCCTTTCCCCTCTCCTCCTCTCCTCCCTCTCTTCATGAAGCTCTTAGACTCTTAATGGCCTGCATTAGAGGCCATTTCTCAGCAGTTTATTAGGGAAATGTGGCAAAAACACTGCGAAGAAGAGGTGCGACAAAACTCGGCCGCTTCACCAAAGGAAGTTAATTAGAACCCTGGGGAGAAAAGGGAGATCTTCGTGTTTTGCACATTTTTCCCCTTCTGCCTTTGTGGAAGGAGAGGAGCGCTACGTGGAGCTGGAGAATACCCACAGGGGACGAGGGGAGAGTGCGTGTTGACAAATTAAAAGGCTGTTCATTGTAGCGACTGAGTGTTTAACGCCGAGCTTGTTTGCATTTTCACGATTCTGATTGTGGAATGGAGTTTGGGGAGGGTAAAGGTTTCAATGGGTTGGAAGTTGTCACAGTGAGCTGTGCTGTACACTGCTGTCTCTCAACCTTTCATCAGCTTGTGTCTCAGTTAGCTACACTACAGATCACAGTGGGTTTGGGCCAGAGTAGCTGTAGTGAAATGACATGTAGTGAAATCACAGAACTTAGAACTAAAACTATGAACTAAATTAAAGGCTGTTTTAACTGTACATTACTTCTGAAAGTAATTGGTTTCAAAACCTATGTAAGCAAGCAAGAGTGCCACCCGAGTGGTGCAGCGGACTAAGGCACTGCATTGCAGTGATAGAGGCGTCACTGCAGATCCGGGTTCGATCCTGGGCTGTGTTGCGGCCGGTCGCGAGCGGGAGACCCATGAGGCGTCGCACAATTGGCCCAGCGTCGTCCGGATTGTGCTCTAGCGACTCCTGTGGCGGGCCGGGCGCGTACACACTGACACGTTTGCCAGTTGGATGATGTTTCCTCCGACACGTTGGTGCGGCTGGCTTCCACGTTAAGCGAGCAGTGTGTCAAGAAGCAGTGCGGCTTGGGCGGGGTCGTGTTTCAGAGGACGCATGGCTCTTGACCTCCTCTCCCGAGGCCGCACAGGAGTTCAGGCGATGGGACAAGACTGTAACTAGCAATTAGATATCACGAAATTGGGGAGAAAAAGGGGTAAAAATAAATAAACAAGCAAACGAGTGCTCTATTAATTCTTAATTACTTCTATGTGGAAAGTCTAATTAGTGGTAGTAATTACATGTAAGAAGTTAAAGGGCAATTACCTGGCAATACATAATTTTACTAAATAAACCCTCATAAAATACCAATCTAACCTAAAGTGTTTCCTTTCCTCTCCTCTCTCAGGAAGTGTAGCTACTTCTGAAAGCAGTAGCTAATGGGGATCTCAATGAAATACTAAATACTCTCCCACCCTCTCCTTGTCTGCTGTCACATCTAAACGAGATTGCTCCCTCCGTCCCCCCTTAGTTCCCAGTCTATCTCTATCTCTGTGTTTTCATAGCCATATCAGGCAGTATTGAGTTTCTGTCTTCTCATCCACAAACTGCCAGCAACGCTGAGTCTACACTCTAAAGAAATGTCTATCAAAGCCCGGTGAACGGTGGTAACGGACCCAAGCAACAATGGCGACAGAAGGGGAGTCACCTTGTGACAAGCCACCAACTGTCACTGAGAACAATTACCTGTCTGGTTCCTTACTCTTTCATTTTCAATAGAACCCTTTGACTTTTCCCAGTAATTCATTAAAGTTAAGAACATGTCCTGTAAGGGGAGGGATAATTGAATACCACACTTAGCCTGTGTGTCTGAACAAGCCCCTAGGTATAGTAGCTAGGAGGACTCATCAGGAGTCAGGTAGGACTTTAGGTAGTAGGGGAAGGGAATAGCATTGGATTATGAGCCAACTAGATCCGGTGTCACTGGAGTGTTTACACCGTTGTAAAAGGGCAATGGGTGATACTACCTCTGTCTCTCCTTTCACTCACTCAATTTTCTCTCCTCCATCAGCCAACTCTCTAGCCCTGTCTCTCCCTCGATCAGCCAACTCTCTGTTCCTGTCTCTCCCTCCGTCAGCCAACTGTCTAGCTTTGTGTCTTCCTCCATCAGCCAACTCTCTAGCCCTGTCTCTCCCTCGATCAGCCAACTCTCTGTTCCTGCCTCTCCCTCCGTCAGCCAACTGTCTAGCTTTGTGTCTTCCTCCATCAGCCAACTCTCTAGCCTTGTCTCTCATTCAGCCAATACTCTAGCCTAGTCTCTCATTCAGCTAACACTCTAGCCTTGTCTCTCCCTCCATCAGCTTGCTCTCTAGCCTTGTCTCTCCATCAGCCAACTCTCTAGCCTGGCCTCTCCCTACATAAGCCAACTCTCTAGACTTGTGTCTTCATCAGCCGATTCTCCAGCCTTGTCACTCCATCAGCCAACTCTCTACCCCTGTCATTCCCTCCATCAGCCAACTCTTTAGCCCTGACTCCCTCCATCAGCCAACTCTCTAGCCCTGTCTCTCCCTCCATCAGCCAACTCTATAGCCCTGTCTCTCCCTCCATCAGCCAACTCTCTAGCCATGTCTCTCCCTCCATCAGCCAACTCTCTAGCCCTGTCTCTCCCTCCATCAGCCAAATGGCTTACCTTGTCTCTCTGTCAGCCAACTCTCTAGCCCTGTCTCTCCCTCCATCAGCCAACTCTATAGCCTTGTCTCTCCGTCAGCCAACTCTCTAGCCTGGTCTCTCCCTACATAAACCAAATGTCTTGCTTTGTGTCTTTCTCCATCAACCAACTGTCTAGTCCTGTCCCTCCATCAGCCAACTCTCTAGCCATGTCTCTCCATCAGCCAACTCTCTAGACATGTCCCTCCATCAGCCAACATTGGTCTCTCCCTACATAAGCCAACTCCCTAGTCTTGTCTCTCCATCAGTCAACTCTCTATCCCTGTCTCTCCCTACATCAGCCAACTCACTAGTCTTGTCTCTCCATCAGCCAACTCAGTTTCCCTGTCTCTCCCTCCATCAGCCAACTCTCTAGCCTTGTCTCACCATCAGGATACTCTCTAGCCTTGTCTCTCCATTAGCCAACTCTTTATCCCTGTCTCTCCCTCCATCAGATAATCCTTTATTCCTGTCTCTCCCTCCATCAACCAACTGAATAGCCTTGTCTCTCCATCATTCAACTCTCTAGCCCTGTCTCTCCCTCCATCAACCAACTGAATAGCCTTGTCTCTCCATCATTCAACTCTCTAGCCCTGTCTCTCCCTCCATCAACCAACTGAATAGCCTTGTCTCTCCATCATTCAACTCTCTAGCCCTGTCTCTCCCTCCATCAGCCAACTTTAGTCCTGTAACTCTCTCCATCATTCAACTCTTCAGCCCTGTCTCTCCCTCCATCAACCAACTGAATAGCCTTGTCTCTCCATCATTCAACTCTCTAGCCCTGTCTCTCCCTCCATCAGCCAACTGAATAGCCTTGTCTCTCCATCATTCAACTCTCTAGCCCTGTCTCTCCCTCCATCAACCAACTGAATAGCCTTGTCTCTCCATCATTCAACTCTCTAGCCCTGTCTCTCCCTCCATCAACCAACTGAATAGCCTTGTCTCTCCATCATTCAACTCTCTAGCCCTGTCTCTCCCTCCATCAGCCAACTTTAGTCCTGTAACTCTCTCCATCATTCAACTCTTTAGCCCTGTCTCTCCCTCCATCAACCAACTGAATAGCCTTGTCTCTCCATCATTCAACTCTCTAGCCCTGTCTCTCCCTCCATCAGCCAACTGAATAGCCTTGTCTCTCCATCATTCAACTCTCTAGCCCTGTCTCTCCCTCCATCAACCAACTGAATAGCCTTGTCTCTCCATCATTCAACTCTCTAGCCCTGTCTCTCCCTCCATCAACCAACTGAATAGCCTTGTCTCTCCATCATTCAACTCTCTAGCCCTGTCTCTCCCTCCATCAACCAACTGAATTGCCTTGTCTCTCCATCAGCCAACTGTCTAGCCCTGTCCCTCCATCAGCCAACTCTCTAGCCCTGTATCTCCCTCCGTCAGCCAACTCTCTAGCCCTCTCCCTCCATCAGCCAACTGTCTAGCCCTGCCCCTCCATCAGCCAACTCTCTAGCCCTGTATCTCCCTCCGTCAGCCAACTCTCTAGCCATGTCTCTCCATCAGCCAACTGTCTAGCCATGTCCCTCCATCAGGCGGCAGGTTGGTGGGGGTGTACAGACAGAGTCGAGGAGGAGAAGAGAGCGGTGGAAGGGTTTAGTAGGGGGTACAGAGAGGGGGGAGAGAGAGAAGTGTGGTGTAAAGCGAGGGATGGTGAAAAAGTGTAATGTGCGTCTGATGAAAGATTCATAGCATAGCATAGCCCAGGTCAGAATCTTTGAGAGAGAGAGAAGGCGGTGTGTACATTAGCCATCCCTGTCCCCATATTTATGAACCTTGGCTAGGCCATGGTGACGCTGATGACCTTACAGTAACTCTGCTCTCACTTGAATAAAACCATGTGTTGTCTGCTTGGCCCACAAATTATGTGCATGAGGTGTGTGTGTTTTACGAGGAATTTCTGTACATAATCATGTGTGTTTATATGTTACTACATAACTATAAGCATACAGTGGGGCAAAAAAGTATTTAGTCAGCCACCAATTGTGCAAGTTCTCCCACTTAAAAAGATGAGAGAGTATTTGGTCCCATATTCATAGTACACAATGACTACATCAAGCTTGTGATTCCACACAAATATCATACATCCCTGGTTATTGTAATGGTGAGGGGTTAGCATGTCTTAGGGGTATGATATTTATGCCTCTGTAACTTTCTCAATTATCATTATTCACAATTCATTCAGGATTATCTGTAACCATGGTAGCATCCACAGTAATGTATACGTTTTTAGTAACATATTTAATTCTTATTTACAATAAAAGTGACTGCAAAATTAGACAGTACATTATTTACCATTCATTTCTATTGGGCACAAAATAATCTGAAACACAACCAAAACAAACAGCAAATGCATCCATCACGTTTGTAGAGTCACACGCTTGATTTAGTCATTGCGTACTATGAATATGGAACAAAATACTTCACTTTTTACTACTTTAATACACATACGTGAATATACAATCTCTAAACGGTTCACCCAATATGGATGAAAATACCCTAAAATTCAAGCTGACAGTCTGCACTTTAACTTTGTATAATTAAAAATTCAAAGTGCTGGGGTACAGAGCCAAAACAACGACAAATGTGTTGCTATCTCAATACTTTTGGAGCTCACTGTGTAATTAGTCCATCTATGATGGAGAGAGTCTGTGAGGTCCATATCAAATAAGGTAGCAGGTATTTCCACCCTGCTGCATTTATCAACGCACCTCAGGGATATATAGAGGCTTTTCTCTCTGCCATCTATTGGATTTTTCACATAATAAATATAAAAACATTGAATAAAATATTATTACTGTTTCATTTTCATCCCTTTTCCACAAAAGAAACCCGGCACGAGAGAGTGAGAACATTCTGTGTTGACTGGATGTGATTTCTAATAAGGTATTTCAGCTACAGTGTTAATTGTAGGTACATTAATCCGTCTGTATAATGAAGATGAGGCGGCCATATTAGATTGTATATGTCTCACTCTAAGGCTTTTCTGCGATGGTGATGATGAGGTACATGACATCCTTTGATGGTGAACTCTTTAGGTGTCATCACTTTAAGGTGATGGAATTGGAGGTAAAGGTACTTTTTTTCAGAGATTTTCCTCAAAGTAACGCTCTCCCATAGGGAAATGAGGGAGAGATAGTTTGAACGTTTACCTATTTTGATAAGAGGGAAGTAGACTATTGCTGACAGTATCTAAAAATGTATATCAAGACATTTGAATATGCTCCATGAAGATTTATTTTCCTTTTTGGAAAAGAAAGATTTTCAGTGCCAGAAATGACTACTTCCGTATAATGACAGTTCCCAGGAGTTACAGAGATTTTTGGGAGAGGAGTTTTCTGATCCACGTTGTGTGTGTATGTGTGCATGAGTGCATACGTCTCTGTTTGTGTTTGCATACGTAAGTATGTGGTGTCTGTGTGTGCATATGTGTGCATGCGCATGTGCGTCTGTGTGTGTGTGTAATTGCACATTGACGTACATGCGTGTGTGTGTGTGCGCACTATCCATGACCATAATGAAATATCCATAAACCCAGTATAGAGCTGTCCGTTTCGGTTATGGTGGAGGCTCCTAACAAAGCCTGAAGCCATGTGTATTTTCTACATCACTCTTTGTTTATTCTTTCTTTCTCTCGCTCCCTTTCTTTTCTACCTCTTTACTTTGCAAAGGGTGAGAGCGACACAGTGTATGGGATATTGCTCATATTCCTTCACTGCTTCACAGAGAGAGAGAGAGAGAGAGATGGAGGGAGGGAGAGATTGCGGGAGAGAGAGATGGCAGGAGAGAGAGACGGACGGAGAGAGAGACGGAGGGAGAGGGACGGAGAGAGAGACGGAGGGAGAGGGACGGAGAGAGAGACGGAGAGAGAGAAACGGAGAGAGAGAGACGGGGGGAGAGAGAGACGGAGGGAGAGAGAGACGGAGGGAGAGAGAGACGGAGGGAGAGAGAGACGGAGGGAGAGAGAGACGGACGGAGAGATGGAGGGAGAGGGACAGAGGGAGAGACGGAGGGAGAGAGAGATGGCGGGAGAGAGAGACGGAGGGAGAGGGACGGAGAGAGAGACGGAGAGAGAGAGACGGAGGGAGAGAGAGACGGAGGGAGAGAGAGACGGAGGGAGAGAGAGAGAGATGGAGGGAGGGAGAGATGGCGGGAGAGAGACAAGAGAGCGAGAGAGATGGAGGGAGGGAGAGATGGCGGGAGAGAGAGACAGAGGGAGAGCGAGACGGAGGGAGAGCGAGACGGAGGGAGAGCGAGACGGAGGGAGAGAGAGACGGAGGGAGAGAGAGATGGAGGGAGAGGGACGGAGAGAGAGACGGAGAGAGAGAAACGGAGAGAGAGAGACGGGGGGAGAGAGAGACGAGGGAGAGAGAGACGGAGGGAGAGAGAGACGGACGGAGAGAGAGACGGAGGAAGAGGGACGGAGAGAGAGATGGAGGGAGAGGGATGGAGAGAGAGACGGAGAGAGAGAGACGGAGGGAGAGAGAGATGGTGGGAGAGAGAGACGGAGGAAGAGGGACGGAGGGAGAGAAAGACGGAGGGAGAGAGAGACGTAGGGAGAGAGAGACGGAGGGAGAGAGAGATGGAGGGAGAGGGACGGAGAGAGAGACGGAGAGAGAGAAACGGAGAGAGAGAGACGGGGGGAGAGAGAGACGAGGGAGAGAGAGACGGAGGGAGAGAGAGACGGACGGAGAGAGAGACGGAGGAAGAGGGACGGAGAGAGAGATGGAGGGAGAGGGATGGAGAGAGAGACGGAGAGAGAGAGACGGAGGGAGAGAGAGATGGTGGGAGAGAGAGACGGAGGAAGAGGGACGGAGGGAGAGAAAGACGGAGGGAGAGAGAGACGTAGGGAGAGAGAGAGAGATGGAGGGAGGGAGAGATGGCGGGAGAGAGACAAGAGAGCGAGAGAGATGGAGGGAGGGAGAGATGGCGGGAGAGAGAGACGGAGGGAGAGCGAGACGGAGGGAGAGCGAGACGGAGGGAGAGCGAGACGGAGGGAGAGAGAGATGGAGGGAGAGAGACGAGAGAGAGAGAGAGAGACGGCGGGAGAGAGAGACGGCGGGAGAGAGAGACGGCGGGAGAGAGACGGAGGGAGGGAGAGAGAGACGGAGGGAGAGAGAGACGGAGGGAGAGAGAGACGGAGGGAGAGAGAGACGGAGGGAGAGAGACGAGAGAGACTAGAGAGATACTGAGAGAGAGTGGGGAGTAAGTGAGGGAGCCGGGTGAGAGCTAGGCAGGACAGGGATTCATTAGAGAAGTGGTATAGTGACCAATCTGCACCACTGATTGAATAACAAGGAGACTCAGAGTTGTTCCCAAGCCTAATGAATTCTCAGCATCTGCATGCTCACCATCATAGACATCCCATTTGAAATTACAATGCTTTCCTTTGGATCCAAATAAAGTACTTGAGAGACACTGATGAAGACTACGGCCCAAAACGAGGTTATTTAACAAGACTCATTTTAATCAACGTCCACTGTCCTCCAAGAGTTGTTGAATTTCTTCTTCACTCCAATTTAGTTTGTTCTTCAATTCTTGCACATTGGTTGGAGCGCAAAGTTGGGACAGTGTTCTTTCCAAAGTATTCACGTGTGCCTCTGCATGTGTGTTCATTATATACGTAAATCCAACCGTGTTAAATGGAATAGCTAAATCAAGTTTCTATGGGTGTGCATGTTGATTTTGTTTGGGGCGGCAGGTAGCCTAGCGGGTAAGAGCGTTGGACCAGTGACCAGAAAGGGTGCTGGTTCGAATCCCAGAGCCGACTAGGTGAACTAATCTGTCAATGTGCCCTTGAGCAAGGCATTTAACCCTAATTGCTCTGGATAAGAGGGTCTGCTAAATGACGTAAATGCATTGGTACATCTTCCTAAAAAAAGCTATTCTCTGGAATGGTATTCAATTAGGGCAATATTCCATGTTTGCCAACGCTGAGTGTTTGTGAACATGTGACTCCAGTCATAACTGGTGTATTTTAAAATAGGTTTGCTTTTCTGTTTAAAAAATGTATGAAAGAAGCGCTTTTGAAGAAATACTATAAAACCAAAGAGATGCTGGTTGTCAGAGTGCCGAGGCAACATGGTGTGTGTGTCTACTGTTTAATACTTTATCATATCTGAGAATGAGCTTATTTTTCATCTTTGTGGCAAATACATGTAGATACACACACACACACACACACACACACACACACACACACACACACACACACACACACACACACGAGACTTCTGACCTCTGTACATATTCATTGAACATTTAATAATGTTTACATATGTTACGCTCGTCGTTGTAAGAATGGTCGGACCAAGTTGCAGAGTGGGGTAGGTTAATCATATTATTTAATGATAACCAGCAACAAAAACAAGGAAGAGAAACCAACGAAACGTACAGCCTTATAGGGCTCAACAGCAACAATACAAAAACAAGATCCCACAAACTACAGCTGGGAAAAAGCTGCCTAAGTATGATCCCCAATCAGAGACAATGATAGACAGCTGCCTCTGATTGGGAACCATACCAGGCCAACAAAGAAATAGAAAACATAGATTGCCCACCCTGGTCACACCCTGACCTAACCAAATAGAGAATTAAAAGGATCTCTAAGGTCAGGGCGTGACAACATACTGTTTTACCCACTTTATGTGTATATACTGTAGGCTCATCCTATATAACTACTATTATAATTCTGTCCATTTCACACCATTGTATATACAGAACCAGTCAAATGTTTGGAAATGTTCCAGATTGACTGACCATCTCTTAAAGTAATTATGGCCTGTCGTTATGAGGTATTGTGTGTAGATTCATTAGGATTTAATACATTTTAGAAGTCTGTAAGGTAGCAAAATGTGGGAAAAGGGAAGGGGTCTGAATAATTGTTGAATGCACTGTGTACACTGAACGAAAATATCATTTAAAGACTTTACTGAGTTTCAGTTTATATATGGAAATCATTAGGCCCTAATCTATGGATTTTATTTGACACACACGCATGCCATTCAACATCAAAAGGCAAACATGTTTGAGAGAGAGAATATATACATATTCTGGGGCTGGCTATACAAAGGGGATACAGGCTCTGCCTAGCCACCTAACACAGATAGGACCACCAGACCCCAGGGGCTCTATTGTCCTCTGTCATGGGCTGTGGTCTGGCCCTGGCAGCCTGAGAGGACTTGGCAGGAGGGAGCCGCTGCTAAGGGTTGTGTTAGAGAGATGAGAGGTAGGGGGAGGTCTAAGGGTTGAGTTAGAGAGATGAGAGGTAGGGGTAAAGGGCTATGGGTTGTGTTAGAGAGATGAGGGGTAGGGGGAGGGCTAATGGTTGTGTTAGAGAGATGAGGGGTAAGGGGAGGTCTAAGGGTTGTGTTAGAGAGATTAGGGGGAAGTCTAAGGGTTGTGTTAGAGAGATGAGGGGTAGGGGGAGGGCTAAGGGTTGTGTTAGAGAGATTAGGGGGAGGGCTAAGGGTTGTGTTAGAGAGATGAGAGGTAGGGGGAGGTCTAAGGGTTGTGTTAGAGAGATGAGGGGTAGAGGAAGAGGGTAAGGGTTGTGTTAGAGAGATTAGGGGGAGGTCTAAGGGTTGTGTTAGAGAGATGAGAGGAGGGGGAGGGCTGAGGGTTGTGTTAGAGAGATGAGGGGTAGGGGGGAGGGCTAAGGGTTGTGTTAGAGAGATGAGGGGTAGGGGGAGGGCTAAGAGATGAGGGCTAAGGGTTGTGTTAGAGAGATGAGGGGTAGGGGGAGGGCTAAGGGTTGTGTTAGAGAGATGAGGGGTAGGGGGAGGGCTAAGGGTTGTGTTAGAGAGATGAGGGGTAGGGGGAGGGCTAAGGGTTGTGTTAGAGAGATGAGGGGTATGAGGGGAGGGGGCTAAGGGTTGTGTTAGAGAGATGAGAGGTAGGGGGAGGGCTAAGGGTTGTGTTAGAGAGATGAGGGGTAGGGGGAGGGCTAAGGGTTGTGTTAGAGAGATGAGGGTAGGGGATGAAGGGGAGGGCTAAGGGTTGTGTAAGAGAGATTAGGGGAGGGCTAAGGGTTGTGTTAGAGAGATGAGGGTTAGGGGTAAATGGCTAAGGGTTGTGTTAGAGAGATGAGTAGGTCTAAGGGTTGTGGAGAAATGGCTAAGGGTTGTGTTAGAGAGATGAGGGGTAGGGGTAAATGGCTAAGGGTTGTGTTAGAGAGATGAGAGGTCGGGGGAAATGGCTAAGGGTTGTGTTAGAGAGATGAGGGGTAGGGGTAAAGGGCTAAGGGTTGTGTTAGAGAGGTAGGGGGAGAGGGCAGTAAGTGGTCTTGCTAAGTCAGTAGAGGAGCCCCAGGAGAATGAGGGGTAGCCAGTCATGAAATCACTAAACAAACAACAGCTTTGGCTTTCTAATCAGACTATATGGAGCCCTCTGGACAGACAGAGTGGGTGAGTTAGAGAGAGAGAGGGAGGAAAGGAGGGGTAGGGATAGGGAGGAGGAAAAAGACAGTGATGATGAGGAGAAGGGGGAGGAGGTGCCTGTTAAACAGAAGGAGTAGAACCATGAAGCCATAAAATACAAATTAAATTATCCTGTCAATCTAATACAAATACAAATCAAAAGGACAAACATAAAAGACAAAGCTCTAACTTACTCACTTGATCTGATCACTTATCTTGCCTTCTTTATCCAATCCCTCTCCTCAGTCCACTTATTCTCTTTCTGCCTCTCTGCCTCCAATATTCCCTCTCGCAAATCCCTCCCTCCTTCTCCCTCCGCCCCTCCTCTCTAATTTGAGTGTCTGTAGTGGGGCTCCATGCCTTTGTCTCAGCCAGGCTGTGACCCAGCGGTGCGATGCCCAGGACCTAATCCCCTGGCTGAGGCTGAGAGATGGGACGGCTTAGAGGGCACACAGAGCTGAGCCTCTAGGGCTTATGAGCTGGATCTAATGCAATCATTCACTGTGCCTGACCCGCTGTCACTGAGCCCTAGCCTGGGTGACTGACATGGAACATCAGCCTCTTTCAGTCTCCTCTGCTTCTCCACTCTACTCTTAGTGTCTGTCTCTGACTCACAGCCTTCCCTTTCTCCTTGACCCTCTGTATCTCAGAACGTCGTCCTTTGTTAGTCTTGTGTTATGTGTGCGTGTGTGTCTAGAGACTCTTCAGTGTACACACATAGGGGTGGTAAGGCTAAGCAGGCTAACAGGGCACTGGGGGCTCTTCACCATCTCTCAGGTGTGCTCCGAAAGGTCAAGTAGAAGCTCTGACGCAGATACAGTGTGTGGTGTGTGTTTGTACGTGTTGATGACGTTGAATCAATGTGGAACACTGATTGGATTTTCAACATATGGGGATTTCATATTTTTTTCACCCAATGTTTTACCTAAATTCAATGACATGGTGAAAGTTTTCACGTTGAATTGACATTAGTTGACAACTCAACCAGAATGAAATAAAAACTAGATGCTAAAATTATGTCTGTGCCCAGTTGGAAGGTATGACACACCAGTATAATTCTGGCAAAGCACTGAAGTTGGCTAAATATACTGAACAAAAATATAAATGCAACATGTAAAGTGTTGGTCTCATCTTTCATGAGCTGAAATAAAAGATCCCAGAGATTTACCATACTCACAAAAAGTGTATTTCTCTCACATTTGGTGCACAAATGTATTTACATCCCTGTTATTGAGCATTTCTCCTTTGACAAGATAATCCATCCACCTGACAGGTGTGGCATATCAAGAAGCTGATTAAACAGCATGATCATTACACAGGTGTACCTTGTGCTGGGGACAATACATGGCCACTCTAAAATGTGCAGTTTTGTCACACAACACAATGCCACAGATGTCTCAAGTTTTAAGGGAGTGTGCAATTGGCATGCTGACTGCAGGAATGTCCACCAGTGCTGTTGCCAGACAATTGAATGTTAATTTCTCTACCTCCAACTTTGTTTTAGAGAATTTGGCAGTATGTCCAACTGGCATCACAACCACAGACCACGCCAGCCCAGGACCTCCACATCCAGTTTCTTCACGTGCTGGATCGTCTGAGACCAGCCACCCAGACAGCTGATGAGACTGAGTATTTCTGTCTGTAATAAAGCCTTTTTGTGTGTAGAAACAAGTGTTTATTGGCTGCTCCCCTGCCCAATCATGTGAAATTCTTAGATTAGGGCCTAATGAATTTGTTTAAATTGACGGATTTCGTTTATATGAATTGTAACTCAGTAAATTGCTGAAAAAAATGTATATTGCGTTCACATCTTTGTTCAGTATAAAGACTGTTAGTGCTCATAAAAGTAAGTGAAAACCTTAAAATACATTTTAACCTTCAGATAATTTTAATAGGAGATGGAATGGCAAGTTATCAGTGGAGAAAGAAGCATTGTGTCAATAATGTCGGATCCTTTTTTGTGTGGAAAATATGCACATGTATAATGTGTGTCTGGACATTGATTGTGAATAGTTTTTGAGACCGGGTTGTTCAGAGCAGAAAGGAGTGTTCATTTTCCAGTGCAAACCTTTATGGGGAGTGAATGTTGTGTGTGTGTGTGTGCATGTCTGTGTGTACATGTGTGGGAGTGCTGCCGTGCACATGTCTGTGTTTGCGTGTGCATGTGAGCGTGCATGCTTTCGAGCACGTGTGAGTTAGTGCAAATGTGTGTGTAGTGGAGGGTGTTTATATTTAATGCCTGATCCTTGTTGTTTTAATCAGAAAATATGTACATGTATAATGTGTGTTTGGATATTGAATATGAACAGATTTTGAGACCGGGTTGTTCAAAGCAGAAAAGTGTGTTCATTTTCCAGTGAATGCCATCTGTGTGGTGTATGTGTGTGTGTATGTGTGTGCATGTGCGCGCTTGACTGCTTCTGTGCGCATGTCTGTCTGTCTGTGTGTGAGTGAGTGAGTGTGCTTGACTGCTTCCGTGCACCTTTGTCTGTCTGTCTGTCTGTCTGTCTGTCTGTCTGTCTGTCTGTCTGTCTGTCTGTCTGTCTGTCTGTCTGTCTGTCTGTCTGTCTGTCTGTCTGTCTGTCTGTCTGTCTGTCTGTCTGTCTGTCTGTCTGTCTGTCTGTCTGTCTGTCTGTCATGTCTGTCTGTCTGTGTGTGAGTGAGTGAGTGTGCTGTGACTGTCTGTCTGTCTGTCTGCACCTGTTGTCTGTCTGTCTGTCTGTCTGTCTGTCTGTCTGTCTGTCTGTCTGTCTGTCTGTCTGTCTGTCTGTCTGTCTGTCTGTCTGTCTGTCTGTCTGTCTGTCTGTCTGTCTGTCTGTCTGTCTGTCTGTCTGTCTGTCTATCTATCTGTCTATCTAGGGGAATTGCCTGATTGGTCCACATGCCCTGAGACCTCACAGTGTTGCATAGGAAGTGGTGATTGATCTTTTCTCTCTAGCAAGAAGATGGACTGTGTCCCTATTCCCTATATAGTGCAATACTTTTTACCAGGGCTCATAAGGCTCACAGGCCCTATAGGGTTACCGGTCAGCAAGTAATGCACTGTGTAGGGAGTAGGGTGCCATTTGGGATGACATGGTCTTCGCATCAGCGTGGATGCAGGTGTTACTAAGCTCTCACCCTTTCTGTAATAACAGTATATTTCTTACTATGGTGCTATTGTTTACTTGATGAATGTTGACTTATTTACAGTGCCTTCAGTGTTCGTACCCCTCATTCCACATTCTGTTGTGTTACAGCCTGAATTCAAAATGGATTACGGTCATTTTTTTACTCACCCATCTACACACAAAACTCCATAATGACAAAGTGGAAACATATTTTTCGAAATGTTTGTACATTTATTGAAAATGAAATACAGAAATAGCTCACTCTAAGCTAGAAATGTACGTATTCATATTTCAATAATGCCACTGTTTTGATACTGCTAAACCTTCAATAATATCTACAGTAGTTTGGTATGGACTTTCCCCTGTGGATCCACTGGGAACAGAATCAACACAGCATCCATCATTGACTTTGAACTGTGAAACGCTCCATGTTCAGGCTGTGTATTCTCTCTTTCATGCCAAGCCACAAGTTTCTGGCAATGGACAAAAGTTAACAGAGAAATAAATGAATTATTGAGTGTAGCAGGAAAAACGAGGGCTTTTCTATGAGGAACTGCTAACCATTTAACCTAAGTAATTATTTGGCTTCTCTTCCTAATGGAGGCCTTAGGTGTAGTCCAAAATGACACCCTATGCACTACTTTTTACCAGAGCCCATAGGGTGCTGTTGTAGTAATCTAGGGAATAGGTTGTCATTTTGGACAAAGCCCTAATATGCTAAGTAAATCAGGGTGTGCTTGAGAGGCTTTAAAGGATTCAGTGCTGAAGACATATCAAGCTGAGGGAGGACTGATTCATCACATAAAAACATGCATGCGTATGCACGTACACACACGTGAAGGAAATCATGCACACACACATAGGCGTGCAGGCAGGCAGGCACAAACACACACACACAGAAATGCAGGCAGCAACACACATACACAAGCGCGCCAGCATGCAAAAATGCACACACACATTTGACTGATTTTGAGAATGAAAGCTTCAAGCTGGTGGAGAGAGAAAGGAGAAGAAGGGTGACAATGGGCAGGAAAGAACACAGTCAGGGACGTGCACAGAGGGAGAGAACACAGTCAGGGACGTACACAGAGGGAAATAATACACATTCAGGGACGTACACAGAGGGAAAGAACACAGTCAGGGACGTACACAGAGGGAAATAATACACAGTCAGGGACGTGCACAGAGGGAGAGAACACAGTCAGGGACGTACACAGAGGGAAATAATACACAGTCAGGGACGTACACAGAGGGAAAGAACACAGTCAGGGACGTACACAGAGGGAAAGAACACAGTCAGGGACGTACACAGAGGGAGAGTAAGAAACCAATAAGGATAATACGTTTGGAAATAATGTTTTGGGCTTTGTGTTCCCTTCTGTACCATGTCTGTAAATACTATGGAGCGGCAGCAGCAGGCTTCAAATGAAAGAAGAATATTTGTGAGTCGGTGTGTGTGTGTATTTCCCCCGCTACCCATTCAGGATCTGTTAGTGAATGCTATTGCTGTGCAAGCATGGGGTGTGTTCACTCTACCAAGTGTTCTCCACATTGCAATTGTTTGCAAGCATACAGAGAATGCAGCAGTGACATGTCTTGTCTCTTAAGGGAAGGGTTTACGTTGAAGACTATTCAGCGTCAAGTCATTGTCCGTCAGGGATCACTGGAAATTGATTGAGTTCGTTACCAAATTTCCAATGACCGTAAATGAAAAGAGGACAACGGCAGCTTTCTTTGCATCCTGTATTCTTTGCAGGAAATTGTTCAGAGACGTTGATAGTTATGTCTTTGTTCAGCAGGGACCTTTGGAAATGACTTCCTCTTTGGAAAGGGTAAAGTTCAATGGTACACAAGAGTTCTGACTGACTGACTTACTACTGACAGACTAACTGACAGAATGATTGACGGATTGACTGACTGACTTACTGAAACTCCCACAGGCCACAGGAGAACACAGGCAGGGAAATAGAGTTTGTGTATCTCATCTATTTTTTATCACTCTCGGTTTTACTCTCTCCCTCGCTCTCAATTTTCAATTCAACTCTCTCCCTCCTTTCTCCCCTATACATCCCCTCATTCCATTTTCTAAGTCTGTCTCCCTCTGTTTCCGCAATTGGAACCCAGGCACTTCTGATAAAAACACCATTCTCCTCAACCACTCATCATGCAAAACTACTGCAACTCAATTACATGTGGAGCTATACGTCTGTGACCCATCAAACAAATGTACACCTCTCCTGACGCTATGGACTAGGCTATGGACTGTTTATTTTAATAAGACACTATATCACGTTTCAGGTATGACCCAGATGCAGACAGTGTCGAAGTAACAAACATTTATTACTAGTACAGGGGCAGGCAAAATGGCAGGTCAAGGGCAGGCAGAGGTCAGTAATCCAGATAGGGTTCAAAAGGTCCAGAACGACAGGCAGTCTCAGGGACAGAGCAGGCAAAGGTCAATAATCCAGTGTGGTGTGGCAAGGTACAGAGGGGGTCAAAACTGGGAAAAACTAGAAAACAGGAACTAGAACAGACAGGAACAAGGGGAAAACCGCTGGTAGGTTTCACGAAACAAAATGAACTGGCAACAGACAAACAGAGAACACAGGTAGAAATACACTGGGATAATGAGGAAGATTGGCGACACCTGGGGGGGGGGTGGAGACAATCACAAAGACAGGTGAAACAGATCAGGGTGTGACACACTATCAGTATACAATCAGGTGTTCTATATGATACAGTAAACAGACATAAAAACATGACACACAGTGTCAAAGTTAGCACACACACATGCACTCACACTCTCTCTCTCACACACACACAGGCACACAGTTATCGCTAATCACTTCTGTGCCCAGAGGGAGAAACGTTGATCTGCCGAATTCTGTCTCCTGTTTCTGTCTTCACAGATGATTAAACATGTTCATAGAGTTTTAACAGGCCTCATTAAGCAACAGGCTCCATGACAAGTGTTTGTTTTCATCACTATTAATACTGTATGCTTTCATTGGCTTTGTGCTTGAACAAGAATTCCATCAAAGTGCTGTTAATCAAGCCAGGAGCATGCAGTACAACATGGCACTGCCTTCTCTCTGGAACCCCCTCCTCCAATCCTCTCTTCCAACTCCCACTGGCCAAATGACCCTCAAGCCACATTTAAAAGAAGGTACAGTACTGTACTGTAGGAGGAGTGCAGCTGTTTGAAGTCACTATGTGCTTATCTAAATATTGAAAAGAGGATGAAAAGCGTAATGAAGCTCCGTTCATCCTAGATGGTTAGTGACTGGCAGACATGTGGGCCTAGAGAGACAGCAGATTGTTGATGAGAAGAGAATGAAAAGACATCTTTGAGAAAGGAGAGAGAGAGTGAGAGAGACAGAGAGAGAGACAGAGAGAGACAGAGAGACAGAGAGAGAGACAGAGTGGCAGAGAAACAGAGAAACAGACAGAGCGAGAGACATAGACACAGACAGGTAGACAGACAGAGAGAGAGAGACAGAGACACAGACAGAGATAGAAACAGAGAGAGAGACAGACAGACAGAGAGTGAGAGACAGAGAGAGAGTGGTTTGATGGTGGGAAGAGTGGGGTCAATGTCGCTCTGTCAATCATCGGTAATACTCACATTCTCACTGCAAGAAAACCAAGAGCTTCCATTTGATTGACTATCCCCATGAGAGATGGGAGGGAATGGACACACGCGCACACACTTCCTGTCGACTGTTCCTTCCTCATTATCCTCCTACTCCCAGGGGCAGACAGGAAAGAGGGAAAACACTTAGCTTTGGAGCAGATAGAAGAGAGAGGGATGAAAGGTTAAGGAGAAGACAATGGAGGTTTGAGAAGGAGAAAAGGAGTAACAGTAAGGTTGGTTTCAGCAGCTATGGAAATAAAAAGGATTAGGATTAGATTCTCTCTCAATTCTATTCAATTCAAAGGGCTTTATTGGCATGGGAAACGTTTACTTTGCCAAAGCATGTGAAATAAATAATATAAAATGAACATTAAACATTACTTTTCTCTCTCTCTCTCTCTCTCTCTCTCTAAACCCATACTTATTTATTTCCCCTTTTGTACTTTAACCTTTTGCACATTATTACAACACTGTATGTAGACGTAATATGACACTTTATTCCTTTGGAACTTTTGTGTAAACTTTTGTTTATCTATTTCACTTGCTTTGGTGATGTAAACATATGTTTCCCATGCTAATAAAGCACATTGAATACTAGTATCTGAAGTCAAATGTCTACTGTTTGCTGATGAGCTGGTGCTTCTGTCCCCAACCAAGGAGGGCCTACAGCAGCACCTAGATCTTCTGCACCAATTCTGTCAGACCTGGGCCCTGACAGTGAATCTCAGTAAGACACAAATAATGGTGTTCCAAAAAAGGTCAAACTGCCAGGACCACAAATACAAATTCCATCCTGACACTGTTGCCCTAGAACACACAAAAAGCAATGCATACCTCGGCCTAAACATTAGCGCCACAGGTAACTTCCACAAAGCTATGAACGAAGAAGGGCCTTCTATGCCATCAAAAAGAACATAAATTGAGACTGCATTCAAAATTCTGCAAAAATATTCTCAGCGTACAAAGTAAAACACCAAATAATTAGTGGAGAGCAGAATTAGGCTGATAGCAGCCAATTATAAAAATCCAGAAAAGAGCTGTTAAATTCTACAAACACCTAAATGGAAGCTTATCCCAAACTTTCCATAACATAGCCATCAGCTAAAGCGAACTGAACCTGGAGAAGAGCCCCCAAAGCAAGATGGTTCTGGGGCTCTGTTCACAAACACAAACAGTCCCCACAGAGCCCTAGGACAGCAACACATTTAGACCTAACCAAATCATCAGAAAACAAAAAGATAATTACTTGACACATTGGAAAGAATTAACAAACAATCTGAGCAAACTAGAATGCTATTTGGCCCTAAACAGAGAGTACACAGTGGCAGAATACCTGATCCAGAATTAAGGAAAGCTTTGACTATTTACAGACTAAAAATGCGGTGGAAACTGAGCTACACTTCCTAACCTCCGCCCAAATGTATGACCATATTATAGACACATATTTCCCTCAAATTACATAGACCCACAAAGAATTCGAAAACAAATCCAATTTTGATAAACTCCCATATCTACAGGGTGAAATAACACAGTGTGCCATCACAGCAGCAAGATGTGTGACCTGTTGACACAAGAAAAGGGCAACCAGTGAAGAATAAGACACCATTGTAAATACAACCCATATTTATGTTTATTTATTTTCCTTTTTGTACTTTGGCTATTTACACATCATTACAAGACTGTATATAGACATAATATGACATTTGAAATGTCTTTATTCCTTTGGAACATTTCCGAGTGTAATGTTAACTGTTATTTATTAATTTATTGTTTATTTCACTTTTGTTTATTATCTGTTTCACTTGCTTTGCCAATGTAAAAGTTTTCCATGTCAATAAAAGCCCTGGTTGGTTCCAGTCATCCTGACGACCAGCTATCAGACTCACTGATGAAGGTTTCTATACTGTCAGGAAATAAACCTAGAGTTTGCAGGGCTGAAAGACGATAGCAAACACAATATCCTGTTAGCACCTCACATGGACCAGTGTGTCGATCAGTGTGTGTGCGTGCATGCATTCATGCGTGGTGCTTTCATGCTTTCATGTGTTCATGTGTTCATGCGTTCATGTGTGGTGCTTTCATGCGTTGATGTGTTCATGCATTCATGCGTGGTGCTTTCATGCTTTCATGAGTTCATGTGTTCATGCATTCATGTGTGGTGCTTTCATGCTTTCATGCGTTCATGTGTTTATGCATTCATGCATGGTGCATGTGTGGTATTGATCCTCAGCAGGACTATTATATTCCCCAGTGGCAAATAAATAGAGAAATGACTGTCAGTCAAACACAGAGTAGGGGGCCCTGTCCCAATACTGTAAATTGGAATAGCAACTAGGAACACTTCACAAAACCTTTAAAGGATAACCTGGATATAATGAGATAATGGAAAAGAGAGAGAGAGAGAGAGAGAGATACAGAGACAGAGACACAGTGAGAGACAGAGAGAGAGGAGAGACAGAGAGAGAGCGAGACAGAGTGAGAGAGGCAGAGACAGAGAGAAAGACACACAGAGAGAGAGAGAGAAAGAGAGAGAGAGACAGAGAGAGAGAGAGAGAGATAATCCTGTATTGAATAATAACAATAATAATAATATCTGCATAGTAAATAGTGACTTACTTATTATTAGTTTTAGTATTATTGTTATTACTATTATTGTTATTTCTATTATTATTGTTGTTTATCATTCCAAATAGTAATGGTATGGGTAGTAGGGTGATGGTAATGATAGCAGTTTAATGATGGTGGTGGTGGTAGTAGTAGTAGTAGTAATAATGATGGTAGTTGTAGTACTGATGTAATGGTGAAGATAACAGTTATAGTTTCATTTTCCATGTTTAGCTTTTTATATTTATTACATTTCTATATTGTTTTTTTTGTATTTAATGTTGTATTATTGTTTACTAACATTTTATATTATTATATGCTATTGTTTATAATTTTATTACAATGTATATTGAACACATTGTTGCTTTGGCAATATTGACACAGTGCCAATAAAGCAGCTTGAATTTGTATCTGATAAAGAGAAAGAGATAGAACTGAGCTCTATTCCTGCAGCATTATTTGTTCATAATTAACTACATATCTCATTATTCTACAAGGTTCTTAGTGCATAGAAATCAAAAGGATGTAAGTGCTTGGAGGAAGGTATACATTTTGATTAGACATTTATGCAGGTAACTATTCATCATGTTTGAGGAAATTGGAGTCATGCGAAGATTTGAGCATAACATTGCCTATTTGTATTTGACATTTACGTTTGGCCTTTACATTGCACTGTTGTCTAGAAATCAAAGCCTGGACACACGTATAGATACAGTATAGAGGAAATCAAAGCCAGGACACACGTATAGATACAGTATAGAGGAAATCAAAGCCTGGACACACGTATAGATACAGTATAGAGGAAATCAAAGCCAGGACACACGTATAGATACAGTATAGAGGAAATCAAAGCCAGGACACACGTATAGATACAGAATAGAGGAAAACAAAGCCTGAACACACGTGTAGATACAGTATAGAGGAAATCAAAGCCAGGACACACGTATAGATACAGTATAGAGGAAATCAAAGCCAGGACACACATATAGATACAGTATAGAGGAAATCAAAGCCAGGACACACGTATAGATACAGTATAGAGGACATCAAAGCCTGGACACACGTATAGATACAGTATAGAGGAAATCAAAGCCAGGACACACGTATAGATACAGTATAGAGGAAATCAAAGCCTGGACACACGTATAGATACAGTATAGAGGAAATCAAAGCCAGGACACACGTATAGATACAGTATAGAGGAAATCAAAGCCAGGACACACGTATAGATACAGTATAGAGGAAATCAAAGCCTGGACACACGTATAGATACAGAATAGAGGAAATCAAAGCCAGGACACACGTATAGATACAGTATAGAGGAAATCAAAGCCAGGACACACGTATAGATACAGTATAGAGGAAATCAAAGCCAGGACACACGTATAGATACAGTATAGAGGAAATCAAAGCCAGAACACACGTATAGATACAGTATAGAGGAAATCAAAGCCAGGACACACGTATAGATACAGTATAGAGGAAATCAAAGCCAGGACACACGTATAGATACAGTATAGAGGAAATCAAAGCCTGGACACACGTATAGATACAGTATAGAGGAAATCAAAGCCTGGACACACGTATAGATACAGTATACGGCAGTTAACCCACTGTTCCTAGGCCGTCATTGAAAATAAGAATTTGTTCTTAACTGACTTGCCTAGTAAAATAAAGGTACAAATAAAAATAGATACAGTATAGAGGAAATCAAAGCCAGGACACACGTATAGATACAGTATAGAGGAAATCAAAGCCAGGACACACGTATAGATACAGTATAGAGGAAATCAAAGCCAGGACACACGTATAGATACAGTATAGAGGAAATCAAAGCCTGGACACACGTATAGATACAGTATAGAGGAAATCAAAGCCAGGACACACGTATAGATACAGTATAGAGGAAATCAAAGCCAGGACACACGTATAGATACAGTATAGAGGAAATCAAAGCCTGGACACACGTATAGATACAGTATAGAGGAAATCAAAGCCTGGACACACGTATAGATACAGTATAGAGGAAATCAAAGCCTGGACACACGTATAGATACAGTATAGAGGAAATCAAAGCCAGGACACACGTATAGATACAGTATAGAGGAAATCAAAGCCTGGACACACGTATAGATACAGTATAGAGGAAATCAAAGCCTGGACACACGTATAGATACAGTATAGAGGACATCAAAGCCTGGACACACGTATAGATACAGTATAGAGGAAATCAAAGCCTGGACACACGTATAGATACAGTATAGAGGAAATCAAAGCCAGGACACACGTATAGATACAGTGTAGAGGAAATCAAAGCCAGGACACACGTATAGATACAGTATAGAGGAAATCAAAGCCTGGACACACGTATAGATACAGAATAGAGGAAATCAAAGCCAGGACACACGTATAGATACAGTATAGAGGAAATCAAAGCCAGGACACACGTATAGATACAGTATAGAGGAAATCAAAGCCAGGACACACGTATAGATACAGTATAGAGGAAATCAAAGCCAGGACACACGTATAGATACAGTATAGAGGAAATCAAAGCCAGGACACACGTATAGATACAGAATAGAGGAAATCAAAGCCAGGACACACGTATAGATACAGAATAGAGGAAATCAAAGCCTGGACACACGTATAGATACAGTATAGAGGAAATCAAAGCCAGGACACACGTATAGATACAGTATAGAGGAAATCAAAGCCAGGACACACGTATAGATACAGTATAGAGGAAATCAAAGCCAGGACACACGTATAGATACAGTATAGAGGAAATCAAAGCCTGGACACACGTATAGATACAGTATAGAGGAAATCAAAGCCAGGACACACGTATAGATACAGTATAGAGGAAATCAAAGCCAGGACACACGTATAGATACAGTATAGAGGAAATCAAAGCCTGGACACACGTATAGATACAGTATAGAGGACATCAAAGCCTGAACACACGTATAGATACAGTATAGAGAAAATCAAAGCCTGAACACACGTATAGAGGAAATCAAAGCCAGGACACACGTATAGATACAGTATAGAGGAAATCAAAGCCAGGACACACGTATAGATACAGTATAGAGAAAATCAAAGCCTGGACACACGTATAGATACAGTATAGAGGAAATCAAAGCCAGGACACACGTATAGATACAGTATAGAGGAAATCAAAGCCAGGACACACGTATAGATACAGTATAGAGGAAATCAAAGCCTGAACACACGTATAGATACAGTATAGAGGAAATCAAAGCCAGGACACACGTATAGATACAGTATAGAGGAAATCAAAGCCAGGACACACGTATAGATACAGTATAGAGGAAATCAAAGCCAGGACACACGTATAGATACAGTATAGAGGAAATCAAAGCCTGGACACACGTATAGATACAGTATAGAGGAAATCAAAGCCAGGACACACGTATAGATACAGTATAGAGGAAATCAAAGCCAGGACACACGTATAGATACAGTATAGAGGAAATCAAAGCCAGGACACACGTATAGATACAGTATAGAGGAAATCAAAGCCAGGACACACGTATAGATACAGTATAGAGGAAATCAAAGCCAGGACACACGTATAGATACAGTATAGAGGAAATCAAAGCCAGGACACACGTATAGATACAGTATAGAGGAAATCAAAGCCTGGACACACGTATAGATACAGTATAGAGGAAATCAAAGCCAGGACACACGTATAGATACAGTATAGAGGAAATCAAAGCCAGGACACACGTATAGATACAGTATAGAGGAAATCAAAGCCTGGACACACGTATAGATACAGTATAGAGGAAATCAAAGCCAGGACACACGTATAGATACAGTATAGAGGAAATCAAAGCCAGGACACAAAGCAGTATAGAGGAAATCAAAGCCAGGACACACGTATAGATACAGTATAGAGGAAATCAAAGCCAGGACACACGTATAGATACAGTATAGAGGAAATCAAAGCCAGGACACACGTATAGATACAGTATAGAGGAAATCAAAGCCAGGACACACGTATAGATACAGTATAGAGGAAATCAAAGCCAGGACACACGTATAGATACAGAATAGAGGAAATCAAAGCCTGGACACACGTATAGATACAGTATAGAGGAAATCAAAGCCTGGACACACGTATAGATACAGTATAGAGGAAATCAAAGCCAGGACACACGTATAGATACAGTATAGAGGAAATCAAAGCCTGGACAGATGTAGAGATATAAAGAAAATCAGTGTGTGCGCGCGCGTGTGTGTGTGTGTGTGTAATTTATCCTTGCAGAAGCCAAAGTAGCACCCCTGTATTATCAGCAGAGGGATATGAAGGTCACATGGTTCCAGTCATTAAGAGACAGACAGTTTTATGAGTCCAGCAGACTAAACACACATACACACCTGAGGGAGAAAATAGACCTGCATGCTGTCACAAAAAGAGAAGGACGGTCAATGGAAGACAATATCCACAGAAAGAAGAATAGATCGTTTTTTAAGTGTGACATATTAAGTGACGATCGATATGTTAGCCTGGCATAATATAAACAAATGATGATGGATGATTTACACTCCAATGGGGTTGAGAGGTTAATAAAGGAATCCTAGCGAGGTCAATAGATGTGTGTGTGTGTGTGTGTGTGTGTGTGTGTGTGTGTGTGTGTGTGTGTGTGTGTGTGTGTGTGTGTGTGTGTGTGTGTGTGTGTGTGTGTGTGTGTGTGTGTGTGTGTGTGTGTGAGGGTGTGTGTGTGAAAGGTGTCTCATATGCTTACCTTTCGTAGTTAGAGACGGCCAATTAACCTTTTCATATTATAATGGTTATGTGTTGGTGGCTGGAATGATTTTCACACACTCATATCTTTACTCATTGGACTTTTTAAAACAAATTCACATTGAATTATACCTAACAGGATGTGATTGAGTGTTTACTGGAAAATGTTACTTTTTAAGTAAGTTTCCAATAATAAGAAAAGAAAGTGAAATGTAAAATTAGTACACACACATTGATTACATTTTGCTACAATAAAGAAACAATGAAAGGGGTGCTGTGTATATTGTAGATGGTTTTCATAAAGCAATTGATCAAAATATAAATTAATTCAAATGGAAATAAAGGGAACAATCAAATTATTGTATGACCATACTTAGACATGGCTGGCCATATATTTCTGAAAACGTTTTATAGACCTGGAGTAAGACACCGAAGAGGTTGGCTGATGTTTTACATGCTCCTAACCAACTGTGCTATTTTATTGTTTTTCTTGCGTTATTTGTAACTTTTTTTAAAACTTATATTGTACATAATGTTGCGACTACCATTTCTTATGACCGAAAATAACTTCTAGACATCAGAATGGCGATTAATCACCACAAACTGGAAGAAGCTTTTTCCTTTAACGAGTCCCACGAGAAGGATATACTGCTTTCCCGGGAACAGGCCCAAATCCACGTCATTTGCGTGAAGAAAAGACGGAGGAAAAGGGGGCGCAGTTCGAGCTGCCTTCTGAGAATCTGTATATGAGCGAGTTAACTCCCACTGCCATCTGTTGTATTGGCTAACATGCAAACATTGGAAAATAAAATTGATGACCTATGATTACGATTATTCTATCAACGGGATATTAAAAACTGTAGTATCTTAATTATGTTTCACTGAGTAATGGCTGAACGACGACACAGATAATATAGAGCTGGCGGGATTTTTCCATGCACTGGCAGAACAAAGAAGAAGCTACGTCTGGTAAGACGAGGGGTGGGGGTGTGTCAATAACAGCTGGTGTGCGATGTCTAATATTAAAGAAGTCTCGAGGTATTGCTCGCCTGAGGTAGAGTACATTATGATAAGCTGTAGACCACACTATCTACCAAGAGAGTTCTCATCCATATTATCAGTAGCCGTCTATTTACCTCCACAGACCGATGCTGGCACTAAGACCGCACACACCCAACTCTATAACGCCATAAGAAAACAAGAAAATGCTCATCCAGAAGCAGCGCCTCTAGTGGCCGGCTACTTTAATGCAGGCAAACTTAAATCCGTTTTACAAAATGTCACATGTGCAACCAGAGGGAAAAAAACTACACTACTGGTCAAAAGTTTTAGAATACCTACTCATTCAAGGGTTTTTCTTTATCTTTTACTATTTTCAACATTGTAGAATAATAGTGAAGACATTAAAACATTAATGAAGACATTAATCCAAGATGGCGTAGCAGTCAGACGTCTTTGTCTTTGTCCTGTCGTGTCCCTTGTATATATCTTTTTATTCGCATATCTTTTAAAAATATTTTCCTAAACCTCAACTTCTAAATACTCTCCTGCAACCCGCCTCACCCAATGAGGCGTGGATCTATTTTTTTCTCTAAAGTATTTCTATTGACTTCGGATCAGGAATCCCTCAACTGTAAGCTAGCCAGCTAACAACCTACCAGCTATCAGTCAGGAAACCATTGCTAGCGGTCATCAGCTAACATTTAGCTCGGAAAGCTCTCGTACAGCGTGACTCAAATCAGAGCATAACGGACCTATTTTTTTCCTCACCATATCCCCGGATTCCTACCGCAAACTCTGAACATTTTCATCTGGATTTTCGCAACTAGCTAACCGCAATCCCGGGTGACTACTCCAGGCCAGCGTCTCCATCCCGGAGCAAGAACCAATTAGCCTGAGGCTAGCCTGGCTAGGGCTCCTGGGCTACCACCGAAGCCCACTCTTGGGATACAATATCCGGACCCTTTCTAATGCTGGTACGGGCACGGAACCCCGCCGATCCTCTACGACTGGAATACCGACATAATCTGCCCGAGGATTCCAACAGGCTCCTCAGGCGCGATGTCCTCTGAAGGCCCATTCTGCTAACTGCGGCCTGCTAGCTACCTAGAGCTACTTGTAACCCTACTAATCAACGACTGGTCTATCGACGTCACCACACGAAGAGGAAAAAACAGACTTACCTCCATTGTGATGTCCCCCAAAGTCCCTTCTGCTAACTTGCTAGCCCGGTCTGCTAACTGCTAGCTTTCTTGCCCCGGTCTGCTAACTGCTAGCTTGCTTGCCCGGGTCTGCTAACTACTAGCTTGCTTTCCCCGGTCTGCTAACTGCTAGCTTGCTAGCCCCGGTCTGCTAACTGCTAGCTTGCTAGCCCCGGCATACTAACTGCTAGCTTGTTAGCACTGGCCTGCTAACTGTCTGAATAGCCGTGTCCCCAGCCAGCCCAACCACTCACTGGACCCATATGTTCACTTGGCTACACATGCCTCTCTCTAATATCAATATGACTTGTCCATTACTGTCCTGGTTAGTGATTACTGCCTTATTTCACTGTAGAGCGTCTAGCCCTGCTCAATATGCTTTAATTAACCAACAATGTTGCTCCACCTCCTACATATGCGATGACATCACCTGGTTTAAATGTCTCTAGAGACTATATCTCTGTCATCATTACTCAATGCCTAGGTTTATCCTCCAATGTACTCACATCCTACCGTACCTTTGTCTGTACAATGTGCCTTGAATCTATGCTATTGTTCCCATAAACCTGCTTCTTTTACTCTCTGTTCTGAACCTGCTAGGCGGCCAGTTTGTATAGCCTTTAGCCGTACCCTTATCCTACTTATTCTCTGTTTCTCTGGTGATGTAGAGGTTAATCCAGGACCTGCAGTGCCTAGCTCCACTCCCACTCCCCAGGTGCTCTCATTTGTTGACTTCTGTAACCGTAAAAGCCTTGGTTTCATGCATGTTAACATTAGAAGCATACTCCCTACGTTTGTTTTACTCACTGCTTTAGCACACTCTGCCAACCAGGATGTCTTAGGCGTGTCTGAATCCTGGTTTAGGAAAACCACCATAAATCCTGAAATCTCCATCCCTAGATAGAACTGCCAAAGGGGGCGGTGTTGCAATCTACTGCAAAGATAGCCTGCAGAGTTCTGTCTTACTATCCAGGTCTGTACCCAAACAATTTGAGCATCGCCTTCTAAAAATTCACCTTTCCAGAAACAAGTCTCTCACCGTTGCCTGCTTGCTATAGACCACCCTCTGCCCCCAGCTGTGCCCTCGACACTATATGTGAACTGATTGCCCCCCATCTATCTTCTGAGCTCGTGCTGCTAGGTGACCTAAACTGGGACACGCTTAACACCCCGGCCATCATACAATCTAAGCTTGATGCCCTCAATCTCACACAAATTATAAAATGAACCTACCAGGTACAACCCCAAATCCGTAAACACGGGCACCCTCATAGATATCATCCTAACTAACTCTCCCTCCAAATACACCTCTGCTGTTTTCAATCAAGATCTCAGCTCATTGCCTGCATCCGTATTGGGTCTGCGACCACCCCTCATCACTGTCAAATGCTCCCTAAAACACTTCTGCGAGCATGCCTTTCTAATCGACCTGGCCGGGGTATCCTGGAATGACATTGACCTCATCCCATCAGTAGAGGATGTCTGGTTGTTCTTTAAAAGTGCCTTCCTCACTATCTTAAATAAGCATGCCCAGTTCAAAAAAATTAGAACTAGGAATAGATATAGTTCTTGGTTCACTCCATACTTGTCTGCCCTTGACCAGCACAATTACACCCTGTGGCAAACTGCATTAGCATGGAATAGCCCCCGTTATATGCAACTTTTCACTCTCCTTCTTAGTAAAATAGCCCTTACACAGTCTGGAGGTGTGTTGGGTCATTATGCTATTGAAGAACAAATGATAGTCCCACTAAGCCCAAACCAGATGGGATGGCGTATTGCTGCAGAATGCTGTGGTAGCCATGCTGGTTAAGTCTAACTTGAATTCTAAATGTATTTATTTATTTCATTTCACCTTTATTTAACCAGGTAGGCAAGTTGAGAACAGGTTCTCATTTACAATTGCAACCTGGCCAAGATAAAGCAAAGCAGTTCGACACATACAACAACACAGAGTTACACATGGAGTAAAACAAACATACAGTCAATAATACAGTAGAAAGATAAGTCTATATACGATGTGAGCAAATGAGGTGAGATGAGGTAAAGGCAAAAAAAGGCCATGGTGGCGAAGTAAATACAATATAGCAAGTAAAACACTGGAATGGTAGATTTGCAGTGGAAGAATGTGCAAAGTAGAGCTAGAAATACTGGTGCAAAGGAGCAAAATAAATAAATAAATCAATACAGTAGGGGAAGAGGTAGTTGTTTGGGCTAAATTATAGATGGGCTGTGTACAGGTGGAGTAATCTGTGAGCTGCTCTGACAGCTGGTGCTTAAAGCTAGTAAGGGAGATAAGTGTTTCCAGTTTCAGAGATTTTTGTAGTTCGTTCCAGTCATTGGCAGCAGAGAACTGGAAGGAGAGGAAATAAATCAAACCATTATACCTCCTCCATTTTTTACGATGGGAAACACACATGCGGATATCATCCGTTCACCCTCACTGCATCTCACAAAGACACGGCTGTTGGAACCAAATCTCCAATTTGGACTCCAGACCAAAGGACACATTTCCACCGGTCTCATGTCCATTGCTCGTGTTTCTTGGCCCAAGCAAGTCTCTTCTTCTTATTAGGGTCCTTTAGTATTGGTTTCTTTGCAGCAATTTGACCATTTACACAGTCTCCTCTGAACAGTTGATGTTGAGATGTGTCTGTTACTTGTACTCTGTGAAGCATTTATTTGGGCTGCAATTTCTGCAATTTCTGAACTCTAATGAACTTATCCTCTGCAGAAGAGGTAACTCTGGGTCTTCCTTTCCTGTGGTGGTCCTCATGAGAGACAGTTTCATCATAGCACTTGATGGTTTTTGCGATTTGGCAAACCTGACCATAATTCTATCCTCCTGGTTCCTGCTAACAGGCAAAAACTAAAGCAGGAAGTACCAGTGACTCGCTCAATACAGAAGTGGTCAGATGACGCGGATGCTACGCTACAGGACTGTTTTGCTAGCACAGACTGGAATATGTTCCGGGATTCATCCAATGGCATTGAGGAGTACACCACCTCAGTCATCGGCTTCATCAATAAGTGCATCGATGACGTTGTCCCCACAGTGACCGTACGTACATATCCCAACCAGAAGCCATGGATTACAGGCAATATCTGCATCGAGTTAAAGGCTAGAGCTGCCGCTTTCAAGGAGCGGGACACTAACCCGGACGCTTATAATAAATCCCGCTATTCCCCCAGAAGAACCATCAAACAAGCAAAGTGTAAATAGAGGAAAAAGATTGAATCCTACTACACCGGCTCAGACACTCGTCTGATATGGCAGGGCTTGAAAACTATTTCGGACTACAAAGGGAAACCCAGATGTGAGCTACACAGTGACTAAGCCTACCAGACGAGCTAAATGTTTTTGTGCTCGCTTCAAGGCAAGCAACACTGAAGGTATGCACAAGAGCACTAGCTGTTCTGGATGACTGTGATGACACTCTCTGTAGCTGATGTGAGCAAGACCTTTAAACAGGTCAACATTCACAAAGCCGCGAGGCCAGGCGGACTACCAGGATGTGTATGCAAAGCATGCAGGGACCAACTGGCAAGTGTCTTCACTGACATTTCCAACCTTTCCCTGACCAACTCTGTAATACCTACATGTTTCAAGCAAACTACAATAGTCCCTGTGCCCAAGCAAGTGAAGGTAACCTGCCTAAATGATTACTCACGTCGGTAGCCATGAAGTGCTTTGAAACCTGGTCATGGCTTACATCAACAGCATCCTCCCGGATACACTGGACCCACTCCAATATGCATACCGCCCAAAAAGATCCACAGATGAAGCAATCTCAATCAGACTCCACACTTCCCTTTCCCACATGGACAAAAGGAACACCTATGTAAGAAGGCTGTTCATTGACGACATCTCAGCAGTTAACAAATCAAATCAAATAAAATGTTATTTGTCACATACACACCATAGTGCCCTCAAAGCTCATCACTAAGCTAAGGACCCTGGGACTAAACATCTCCTTCTGCAACTGGATCCTGGACTTCCTGGCGGGCCACCCACACGTGGTATTTTATTTTTTTATTTTTTTATTGGTAAGGGTAGGCAACAACACGCCTGCCACACTGATCCTCAACACTGGGGCCCCTCAGGGGTGTGTACTTAGTCCCCTCCTGTACTCCCTGTTCACCCACGACTGCGTGGCCAAACATGACTCCAACACCATCATTAAGTTTGCTGACGACACAACAGTGTCGCCTGATCACCGACAATGATGAGACGGCCTATAGGGAGGAGGTCAGACAACTGGCAGTGTTATGCAAAGACAACAACCTCTCCCTTAATGTGAGCAAGACATAGGATCTGATTGTGGACTACAGGAAAAGGCGGGCCGAACAGGCCATTGACGGGTCTGTAATGGAGCAGGTTGAGAGTTTCAAGTTCCTTGGTGCCTACATAACCAATGAACTATCATGGTACAAACACACCAAGACAGTCATGGGTCCCCAGATCCTCAAACATTTTGGGTAGCCTTCCACACGTTTCCAACAAAACGATTAATTCTGGCCCATTCCTCCTGACAGAGCTGGTGTAACTGAGTCAGGTTTGTAGGCCTCCTTGCACGCACATGCTTTTTCAGTTCTGCCCACACATTTTCTATAGGATTGCGGTCAGGGCTTTGTGATGGCCACTCCAATACCTTGACTTTGTTGTCTTTAATGGCAGTTTTGGAGCAGTGGCTTCTTCCTTGCTGAGTGGCCTTTCAGGTAATGTCGATATAGGACTCGTTTTACTGTGGCTATAGATACTTTTGTACCTGTTTCCTCCAGCATCTTCACAAGGTCCTTTGCTATTGTTCTGGGATTCATTTGCACTTTTCGCACCAAAGTACGTTAATCTCTAGGAGACAGAACGCGTCTCGTTCCTGAGCGGTATGGCGGCTGCGTGGTCCCATGGTGTTTATACTTGCATACTATTGTTTGTACAGATGAACGTGGTACCTTTTGGCGTTTGGAAAATGCTACCAAGGATGAAACAGGCTTGTGGAGGTCTTGTTTGATTTCTTTTGATTTTCCATTGATGTCAAGCAAAGAGGCACTGAGTTTGAAGGTAGGTCTTAAAATACATCCACAGGTACACCTACGATTGACTCAAAATATGTCAATCAGCTTATCAGAATCTTCTAAAGCCATGACATCATTTTCTGGATTTTTTTCAAGCTGTTTAAAGGCACAGTCAACTTAGTATATGTAAACTTCTGACCCACTGGAATTGTAATACAGTTTGTTAACAAGAATATTGTTAGAGTGGTTGAACACGAGTTATAATGACTCCAACCTAAGTGTTTGTAAACTTCCGACTTCAACTGTATATAATAGGCGGTGTCAGATGAATGCCCATACAATTTCCAGAGACTCCAGTCACCCAAGTCATAGACTGTTTTCTCTGCTACATCACGGCAAGCGATACCGGAGCACCAAGTCTAGGAACAAAAGGCTCTTTAACAGATTCTACCCCCAAGCCATAAGACTGCTGAACAATTAATCAAATGGCCACCGGACTATTTACCCCCCCCCCCCCCCCATGTGTTTTGTACACTGCTGCTACTCACTGTTTATTATCTATTCATAGTCACTACACCCCTACCTACATATACAAATTACCTCAATTAACCTCTACCACCGCACACTGACTGGGTACCGGTACCCTTTGTATATAACCTCATTATTGTTATTTTATTGTGCTCCTTTTTATTTTTTACTTTTTTATTTTCTTAACTCTTCTTGAACTGCACTGTTGGTTAAGGGCTTGTAAGTAAGCATTTCATGGTAAGGTCTACACTTGTTGTATTCGGAACATGTGACAAATAAAGTTTGATTTTAAAATTAATATTGTATTGTTTTGGTGTGTTTTGTTTACTCTTAGACTATTGTTGCCTTCTTTTCTTTTATCATTAAGAGGAAGACAGAGTGTGAAATAGAGGGAGATTGGAGAGAGAGGAAAGAAGAGAGAATAGGAGAGAGGAAATGAGAAAGAGTGGAAGGAAAAGAGAGAGAAAGGAAGGGAGACAGAGAGAGAGAGAAAGGATGAGAGAGAAATAAAGGAAGAGCGAAAGGATGAGAGAGAAAAAGAGAAAAGAAGAGAGAGAAAGGAGGAGAGAGAGAGAAAGGAAGAGAGAGAGATAAAGGAAGAGAGAAAGGATTAGAGAGAAAATAAGAGAGAGAAAGGAAGAGAGAGAGAAAGGATGAGGGAGAGTAAGGAAGGGAGACAGAGAGAGAAAGGATGAGAGAAAGATAAAGAAAGAGAGAGAGAGAGCTTGCAGTGTAGCAGGTGCACCTCAACACTAATTAATTATAATTACCTGAAGTTAATAGCCTGTGCAAACAGTTTACTCTCACAATTGATATATTAAACAAGCATAGTCTCTACTACCTTCGAGGAACGGAAGAAAAAACATTAATTATTTGGACATTGCAATTTAGAAACAGTGTTTAAAATAACAAATAATTCTCAGATGTTATTTAACCCAGGGGAATCAAGGGCAAAAAGCACAATAAGGACAGTCAATTATAATTTTTTGGGCTTTGAAACGGTCTGTACAATGAATGCATGCATGCTTTATAGATGAAGACTTGCTAAAAAACGGGGGTTTTAGGCTGGGTTTCTGTACAGCACTTTGAGATATCAGTTGATGTAAGAAGGGCTTTATAAACACATTTGATTTGATTTAGAACACGCCTGACTCTAATCCACCAGCCCTACATTAGTCAAAAAAGAGAGCTGGCCCAAACAACTACATGCACCATTTCTTCAACTATGGAGTTGTGATAACTGCAGTGGCCAAAACAAGAACAAGTTTGTGCTCTGGTATTGTGCCTGGTGGACCATGCACAAGCTCCACCACAATCTGGACCTTCACTTCCTGATCGCAGGTCACACCAAGTTTGCCCCTGTCTTGTGCTTCGGCCTCATCAAGCAGCACATCAGAAAGACCAGAGTGAAAACTGTCTGAGATTACTGGTGTTGTGAAAGACAGCACTGTGACAGGGGTCAACAACCCACATCTGATTGGACTGGAGGATGGTACGGTGCTGGTGGAAAGCATTGGCTGGCAACAACACTTGACTCCGTTCTTCAGGCCGCTGCCACAGATCAAGCAGAATCAGCACTTCAGGTAAAAAACAAATTTTCTTTGTATGAGATTATTCTTGTCAAACTTGGGAGGTGAATTGATATTGTGCAGGGTTGTAATGTCTTCTAATTTTTTGTAATTCCCTGTTTTACAGCTTCAATGCTCTGAAACCTGGTGTTGTCGCCAAGGAGAGTTTGGACTGTCGGGACCAGGTTTCAGCTGCTGCGCAATGCTGACATCCTTCCTCCCATAGATGGTCTGTCTGTAAAAGCACCACCTGGACTGGACACAGCTAGACAAACTATCTTTTTGACAAGATCAGGGAGTTTAGAGACAAAGAGGCTATGGACATCACATGCCCAGCACCAAAGTCGAGGGCAGGACAGAAACAGGCTAAAAGATTCCCTTGTTCATGCGTGGTTTGGACGGACCAGTCATCAGCACTATCTGCAGTGCCTCTATTCACATGACTCTCTCCAAACACACATGCCATACGTAGATGCTTTTTAAAAATCCTGCTGCTCAGCCACTTTACCCCTGATTGTATGCATATACTGTAACTACCTCGTCTATCACTGATATCATTATTGTTCTTGTACTTACTGTGTATTTTAATTATATTGACACTATCTATTTCATATATTGCTACTATGCAAGTAACCATATGGTTGTACCATTTACACCTTTTACGGACACCATCCACTTTGCAAGACTTAGCAAAATATTAATATATAAAATAAATATTGATATGTGTGGTCGTAACATGATTTTGTGACATTCCACAACAGTATCATGTGACCAGATCAAGTGTCCCCGACTTCAATATATGGCGCATGCATCTGTTTATGTACTGTACATGTTCACCTCACTCAGGTTTCAACTCAGGTTGCATGGCCTTAACTTATGTATGGAATACCATGTGATAACTGCATGTGTAACAGTATATCAAGTATGCTAATGTTCTGGTCTGAAGGCATTTGGGCAGTGATGTAAAGTACTTAAATAAAAATACTTTAAAGTACTATTTAAGTATTTTTTTGTGTTATCTGTACATTACTTTACTATTTATATTTTTAGCAACTTTTACTTCACTGCATTCATAAAGAAAATAATGTACTTTTTACTCCATACATTTTTCTTGACACCCAAAATTGTCCAATTCAAACACTTATCAAGTTAACATCCCTGGTCATCCATACTGCCTCTGATCTGGCAGACTCACTAAACACAAATGCTTCATTTGTAAATTATGTTGGAGTGTGCCCCTGGCTATTCATCAATAAAAAATAATACAATTGTGCCGTCTGGTTTGCTTAATATAAGGAAGTTGAAATGATATATATTTTTACTTCTACTTTGATACTTAAGTACATTGTACCCATGGCTTTAAAAAAAATACAATTGTGCCATCTGGTGTAATATAAAATCATTTGAAATTATTTATATTTTTACTCAAGTATGACAATTTAGTACGTTTTCCACCACTGGATGTGGCTGGGGGTTATAGCATTTCTTTCGCATGACCAATCAATTTATTTCTGAAATATTTTTATCTGGACACTTTCTGTTTACCTGGATTTTTTCCTTATTGTAGGATACTACAACTTTTAGTCTTTAGCACATGACCTCATGTGAATCCATAAATAGATGGGTGGGGCTGGCTTAAGAGGGTGTGAACAATGCTGAATAGGTGTAGACAAAGGAGAGCTCTCTAGTAGGTACTAAAACATTCAAAGTCCCCTTACCCAAAAGAGAGTTTACAAGTGTGTGAACATTTAAAGTAGAATTACTTTGCCATTGTTCCTCAAAAATGGCATGTATGATATGCAATTTTGTAGTTCTGAGTCTCCACTTTTATCTAATGTAAAAAACTGAAATTCAAATTTTGCTATATAAGATTCGATTTTTATGAGGTTACCGAGGTAGACATGTACATGTACAACTAACTAATGTCCTTAATCAGACTTTGCAAAGCAAAGTCAGAGTTCAGTAGTGCTGTGAAGATTGCAAAGAGAGTAATGCAACAAGGTCCCTGAGAGGCAGTACTAAGCGGTGGGTGGGTGGATATGGCTAATGCTGTGTCACAGAGGGGGTTATAGTAGCTGGAAAAAAACTTTTCTGAGCCTGCTAGTGCGGGAACGTAGATACCTGTACCGCCTGCCTGATGGTAGGAGAGATAACAGTTTGTGGTATGGATGTGAAGGGTCCCTGATGATGCCGCGCTCCCTACACAGACACAGCATGCGCTGGAGGTCTACGATGGCAGGGAGCTGGGCACCAGTGATGTGCTGGGCGGTTTTCACCAACCGTTGAAGGGCCTTCTGGTCGGCCAAGGAGCATTCACCAAACCACTCTGTGGAACAGTTAGTCAGAATGCTCTTGACCGTACAGCGGTAAAAGTTCACCAGGATCTTGGGAGACAGGAGGGCCTTCTTCAGCCTCCTCAAAAAGTACAGGCGCTGCTGTGCTTTTTTGACCAGGGTGGAGGTGTTGAGGGTCCAGGAGAGGTCCTCGTAGATGCAGACACCCAGGAATTTGAAGCGGGGCACATGCTCCACCTCAATGCCATCAATGATGGGAATGATGCGAACTTGACGATGGTGTTGGAACCATGTACAGGAACGCAGTCGTAGGTGAAGAGGGAGTACAGGAGGGGGCTCAGCACGCAGTCCTTTGGCACAACAGTGTTCAGATTCAGGGTTGAGAAGGTGAAGTTGTCTAACCTGACAGACTGGGGTCTATTGGTTAGGAAGTCCAAAGTTCAATTACAGAAAGAGGGGCTTATCCCTAGGTCATGGAGTTTGGTGACCAGCCTAGAGGGAATGACCATATTAAATTCTGAGCTAAAGTCTACGAACAGCATTGTAACATAGGTGTTGGTTTTGACCAGGTGGGTCAGGGCAGACTGTAAAGTTGTGGAGATGGCGTCCTCTGTAGACCTGTTCGGTCGGTAGGCAAACTGGGGGAATCCAGTGTTGGAGGGAGGCAGGACTTAAGGTAGGCCAAAACCAGTCATTCGAAGCACTTCATGATCTTGGGGGTGAGTGCAACAGGTCGGATGTCATTCAGGCTTGATGCAGTCGACTGCTTCTGCACTGGCACAATGGTTGCGGACTTAAAGCACTTAGGGACAACCGTCTGGGCCAGTGACAGGTTGAAAATGTCAGTGAAGACCTCGGCCAGCTGCCCAGCACATACATAGCACACGGCCGGGGACGCCAATCAGGACAAGCAGCCTTGCAGCCTCTGCTCAGTGCAGAGTGCAAATACATCTGAGATGGATAGTCTGAGGGGGAGGTCGTCTGGGGGATGCTCAGCTTTAATGGTTGGATCTTTGTTGTCCCTGTCGAAGCGAGCATAGAACCTGTTCAACTTATCGGCGATGGAGACGTCGCTGGCCGTGGGGGTAGAGTTTTTTGGCCGGTAGTCTGTGATGGCTTGGATGCCCTGCCACATGCGTTGAGGGTCCGAGTTGTTGTTGAAGTGCTCCTCAATCCTCATTTTGTGGTCATGTTTAGCCATCTTGATGCCCTTTTTCAGGTTAGCCCTGGATGAGCTGTAGGCTTCTGCATCGCTGGATCTGAAAGCAGCGTCGCATGCCATTAGCAGTAGTCGGACCTCTCTGTTCATCCAAGGCTTCTGTTTGGGAAGGTCTTTATTAGTTTATGGGTGGTGACATTGTTGATGCAGATGTTGATGTAAACCAGAACGGAAGAAGCATATGTTTCAATGTTTGTATGGGAGTCAAGGGCGGCCTGAGTGGCAACCAATCTCCAGTCTGATGTTGAAACTGGTGCTGTAGTAATGAGTCTGACCCCTCTGGACACACTTTGACTGTCCTCACTGATGGTTTCACGTGTTAAATGAGGGGTAAATACTTGGGGAGTAGGAACAGTGAAAGGGGATCAGACTGTCCCAGGTAGGTGAGGGGAATGGCTTTGTAAGCCTCCGGTATGTTTGTATACACATGGTCTAGTGTATTGTCTCCTCTAGTGGGGCAGCAGACATTTTGATAGAATTTGCAAAAAACAGTTTTCAGATTTGAGTGATTAAAATCCCCTGCAACAATAAAAGCACCATGAGGATGTGCAGTTTGCTGTTTGCTAATAGCAACCTGCAGTTCTTTCACTGCTAGTTTAGCATTAGCATCCGTACATAGGCTGCAGTAACAACAATGGATGTAAGTTCCCGAGGCAAGTAGAAAGGCCTGCACATAATCATCAGGTACTCCAGATTGGTTGAGCAGTGACTCCCGGTTATGTTACTGTCTGTACACCATGCTTTGTTCACATAAATGCACAGACCACCACCTCTGGTCTTACCAGAGTCCTCTGCCGTGCGATCAGCCCTGAAGATGTCGCGCCCCTCTATCCCAATAGCTTTGTCAGGTATGCTGTTGTTTAGCCACGTTTCTGTGAAAATCATGACGCTACAATCCATAATCCTTTTTTGTGAGATGATACTTAGTCATATTTCATACATTTAGTTCGCCAGTGACCGAACGTTAGCGAGGAAAAGGCTAGGTAGTGAAAGCCGATGAGGAGTTAGCTTTTGCCCAGCCCATAGGCCACTCGCCTTTGTTTACGATCTCGACGCCGCCTCCGGGCACTTCCTCTCGGTGATGTTTCAGTCTCCCGGTGTCTTCGCGATCTCACCACCGAATCCAGGTGGTGAGTCAGATATATTTTATATTTGAGATTCTTCAAAGTAGCCACCCTTTGCCTTGATGACAGCTTTGCACAATCTTGGCATTCTCACAACCATCTTCACCTAGAATGCTTATCCAACAGTCTTGAAGGAGTTCACACATATGCTGAGCACGTGTTTGCTGCTATTCCTTCGCTTTTCGGTCCAACTCATCCCAAAGCATCTCAATTGGGTTGAGGTCAGGTGATTGTGGAGGCCATTTCATTGGATGCAGCAATCCATCACTCTCCTTCTTGGTCAAGAATGGAGGTGTGTTTTGGGTCATTGTCCTGTTGAAAAATAAATGATAGTCCCACTAAGCGGAATCAAAATGGGATGGTGTATTGCTGCAGAATGCTGTGTTAGCATGCTGGTTAAGTATGCCTTGAATTCTAAATAAATCACAGGCAGTAGCTGTATTCGAAACTCATACTAACCTCACTAACCATACTATTTGTGACGTAAATAGAGTATATACTATTGGTCATAGTATGTATATAGTTAGTACGCCAAATGTTCCCTGATGTCGCACTAGATTCGCCTAAATACGAAGAATACATGCAGTTGACACAATTACTGTACTTTTAGGGCCCATAATGGTGGACAATATGCAGCCGAAGTCTGACGAAAGCGGATACAAATTAATTGCATTAACTAATTATGAAAAATTATAAGAAAATGTTGAGCATTGTAATAAAGTAATGACTTTTCAAATAAGTTACGTTGTATCCTTACAAACATCATAGCATTACAGCAGTAGGTACCGATATGTTCGCTATCTACCTAACGTTAGTTGGCTACTAATACATTGAACTTGCCAGGCAGTATTATTAACTAACTACCCAACGTTTATTGACTTGATTATTCACATCATCCTTAGCTAAGTGGCATAGTCGTTGTGCGTTTCACAAGATCGGATCTGGAGGTACCTGCGTCTTCATCCTCGTTTCTGTCTCCGTCTCTGGTGGCTTCTACCTCGGGTTCAGATCCTCGGAGCTCACGGTCTGGTGAGGCTGTTTGAGAGACCGGCCCTAAAGTTAGTTGGCCACTAATACTACTAATGTACATTCAACATCACCAGCTGTCATCATAGGTGGTGAGAAACATCTCGGTCCCCAAGGCAAAAACCCTGTGCTACCCAGGCGCACGAGTACAGGACACAACAAGGCTGCTTCCGACTGTTCTACCACAGATGTGGGGAGCTGACACTGTCGTAGTCCTTGTGGGGTCAAACGACATCAGAAGAGCTAGCTCGGAAAATTTGAAAATAGATTTTAAAGAACTGATTTTAGCATTAAAAGAATCTAAAAAACAGTCGTTGGGCCGCGGGTGTGAAAGATTCAGCAGACTGCTGGCATTACAGATCTGGCTAAAAGACTACTGTAGTTCTGCTGGAGCCACCTTTATTGATAACGTTGACACCTTCTGGAAACAGAAGATACTCTACAGGAATGATGGAGTCCATTCCAAATCATCTTGGCTCCTGGACTCTGTCCACGCATTTCAAGGCTGCGTTGAGACAATGACTGGTAAATTATCCAAGACCAGCTCAGTTAATCCTTACCATTGTGACAATGAGTCGTCACAATGCTGCATGAAATGTACATGATCTTAGGGGCATTGGCAAACACAATGGAAGTAATTTAATTAATGTACCCCTAATTGCACCGAATACATCTGTTTATCCTACAGCTGTAGTAAGCAGTAATCATGAGCCTATTAATCAGAGTTACACTGTTAGCACTGAGGCAGTTAGCACTAACCACTTTATGCAGCTCACCCTGCACTATCATCTCCAATGTAAATAGCATGAGTAAGTCTACCTCTGGTACGCTTCCCAGTAAAGCATTAAAAACAATCAAGCAACCCAGAAAAGTGCTAAAAAAATAGCCCATATTATCATATGTAGCCTAAGAAACAAGGTCCATGAAGTCAATAACTTGCTTGTAACAGATGACATTTATTTTCTGACTATCTCTGAAACTCAATTAGATAATACCTTTGATGATACAGTGGTAGCAATACATGGTTATAACATTTACCGAAAAGACAGAAATGCCAACGGAGGCGGTGTTGCTGTCTATATTCAGAACCACATTCCTGTAAAGATTAGAGACGATAGAATGTTAAATACTGTTGAAGTAATATGGCTACAGGTTCATCTGCTTCACCTAAAGCCCATTATTGTGGGAAGCTGCTATAGACCATCTAGTGCTAACAGTCAGTATCTGGATAATATGTGTGAAATGCTTGATAATGTATGTGAAATCAAGAGAGAAGTATATTTCTGGGTGATTTAAATATTGACTGGCTATCATCAAGCTGCCCACTCAGGAAAAAACTTCAAACTGTAACCAGTTTCTGCAACCTGGATCAGGTTGTCAGTCAACCTACCAGGGTAGTTACAAACAACACAGGTATTGAATCATCAACATGTATTGATCACATTTTTACTAACGCTGCAGATATTTGCTTTAAAGTAATATCCAAATCCGTAGGGTCACAATATAATCACAATATAATAGCCATATCTAGGAAAACCAAAGCTCCAAAGGCTGGACCTAATATAGTGTATAAGAAGTCATACAAAATGTTTTGTAGTGATTCATATGTTGATGTTAAGAATATTTGCTGGTCTGTGGTGTTTAATGAGGATCAACCAGACGCTGCACTTGACGCATTTATTAAACGACTTATTCCAGTTACTAATAAGCACGCTCCCATTACATAAATGACTGCAAAAACGGTTAAATCCCCTTGGAATGATGAGGAATTAAAACATTGTATTGTTGAGAGGGATGGGGCAAAATGTATGACAAATAAGTCTGGCACCCCAACTGATTGGCAAACGTACTGCAAATTAAGAAATCATGTGACTAAACTAAATAAAAATAAACTACACTATGAAACAAAGATAAATTATATAAAAAATAAAAACTATATAAATTATTTTTAAAAAGCCAACTCTGCTCCTTTGAATCTGATAGCTCATTCATCACAAAGCCCACTGATATTGCAAACTACTTTAATACTTTTTCATTGGCAAGATAAGCAAACTTAACAACAAACGCTGACACTACACATCAAAGTATATCGGACCAAATTATGAAAGACAAGAATTGTACTTTTGAATTCTGTAAAGTCAGTGTGGAAGAAGTGAAAAAATGATTGTTGTCTATCAACAATGATAAGCCACCAGGGTCTGACAGTCTGGATGGAAAATTACTGAGGATAATAGCAGATGAGATTGCCACTCCTCTTTGCCACATCTTCAATTTAAGCCTACTAGAGAGCGTGTGCCCTCAGGCCTGGAGGGAAGCTAAAGTCATTCTGCTACCCAAGAATAGTAAAGCCCCCTTTACTGGCTCAAATAGCCGACCAATCAGCCTGTTTCCAACCCTTAGAAAACTTCTGGAAAAAATTGTGTTTTACCAGATAAAATTTGGTTATTTGAAAAAGGAATCATCTCCAAAAAGTATTGAATTTTCAAATAAGCCTTAGAAAGTGGTTGCAATTTCGGTTTAATACACCTGAAAAGACAAAACAAATAATACAACAAATATTGTGGATAAACTCAAATGCACTAACTGGTAAAAATAATGTAACTTATTTTTCGATATAATGTTTAAAAAATGTACAATCTTTGTAAATGATATCATAAATAGGACTGGTGGAGTTATGTCACACATGCAGCTGTCGTGTCTTTAATATCATTAAATTGAAGACATAGTTTTTTTCAAAGATTCTCTGTAATTAGTATTACGCGATCAACTGATTAATCATGTAACTGTAATTATCTAGGAAGTCTGGGCACCAAGGAAAAATATTCAGATTACAAGGTTATAATTTGTCGTAAATTGTTGGTTACCTGCACGAACCCAGTCTTCACTATGAGTCATCCATACATCAATTGTCTTAAATAATTTATTTATTACTAACTAAGTAATTCACAGAAATGCATAACCAAACAAGGTAAATGTGGTTAGAACAAATGATAGGGGAATGTGCCCTAGTGGGCTAAACCGGCGTGGCGGCTTGTTAGACAAAAGGGGAAGTGGGGGTCAAGTGGGGGTCAACTAAGAAGTCACTACAGAGTGATAATTATAACAATTGAAATTCTAATCCTTTGCACATGAACGCTCACTCATTCGGGAACAATTGCAATCAATATATACATATTTACGCTCAGTGTGTCGTCTTCATCGCTGGTGAAAAGTTTGTTTCTTTTGTAGAATTGTCTGTCTCTCTCCCTCTCTCTCTCTGTCGTGGTTATAGTAAATAGTTCAGAGTGACATTCATTTGTTTCGTTATAGAATGGATGTTTCGGCGGTTGTCGTTCTTCGCGTTCAATGATACCGAATTCCTAGCTGCAGACTAGTAATTAATATCAAAGACTTGTTCTTATTCTATCGGAATCGATAGTCTAAGAGTTTAACCACGTGCTATGGTTAAAAGATTCAGCAATGGTCTACAACATTTGTCCTCTCCTAATGAAGAAAAACATGGTCTGGTGATAATTTCTCAAAGTTGGGTTTTATTCGGAATTGCAGAAAAGGGCTGTCCCAGGACGCCTGACCCTAACTGGGCTCAGGGGCGGTCCTCTGATTTAGTTAACTCCAATCCCCTTTTTGAGTTTTCCTTCATTTAAACAGTCCAAAATCACATTGTAAAATTGTGTAAACAGTATCATACTCACTCATTCATCTTATACAACAATTAGATGTAAACCTCATATCTGAGGCTATTATATAAACAGTGTTATGGTAATGTGGCCACACCGTCTCCCTTGAGCTTCCCCAAGTTGTAACAAATGGACCAGGTCGTAGCTGGATTCTTTACCAATCTTTTATACTTTCTCCGGAACATTACATTTGTTCTTACCTCAAGTTCTGTGAGGTGGAAGGAATTCCTTTGCTCTCTTTGAAAATTTACTCTCTCTATACTGTGTGTCCATGAGGAGATCCTCAGGAATGTACGACGTCTCTCTGACCACAGCAGCCTAGCTGAAGGAGGAAAGGGGGTGGCAGGAAGAGGGGGAAGGGGCTTGCTATACCCAAAGAGGGCAATGTCATGAAACAGCTAACACAAACATATATAAATGTCTGCTCTACCCAAAATTATAACCAACCAATTGCAGCATTCCCACAAAAATGGAAGAGGCAAGTGGAAGGGGGAAACAGTAGGAAACCTGTCTGTCGGCCCTGCATTAAAGACCAAAAATGGAAGAGGAAAGTGGAAGGGGGAAACAGTAGGAAACCTGTCTGTCGGCCCTGCATTAAAGACCAAAAATGGTTCAAGAAAATGTTGATAAATAAAAATATATACCAATTTAATTTGAGGACCAAAAAATAGACAGCTGTGCCATATACGTTGCAAAATAGTTGGGAAGAGATGTTGGTCGTACCGATTCCATAGCACATGGTTTATGAATTGACACGCAAAACGACGGTGGATACAAAACTTCACATTTTTCAATTTAAATTATTATACAAAATTCTTGAAACCAATAGAATGTTATATATATGGGGGATACAATCTTCCCAGCTCTGCACATTTCGCTGCGAGGAGGCAGTCATTAGATCATTTATTTTGGTACTGTCCATATGTAGCTCGTTTTCGGTGACAGGTCCAGGAATGGCTGAAGAATTGTAACTTAGAACTAACGCTGTAGATAGCAATACTGGGTGATTTGAAAAGTCATAGTCAATCGATCAATAATATAGTAATTATTTTAGCAAAACATTTTATCTTTAATTTACAATCTGTAGAAGCTATGAGAATAGAAAGGTTCAGTACCTTTGTGAAGCATCACAGCACAGTTGAAAAATATATGGCAAATAGAAATCAAAAATGGATGGTGTTAATAAGAGACAGATGGGAGGGGTTGAAGAGAGCTGAAGGGTGGAACTAATGACAACAATCAAATCAAATCAAATTTTATTTGTCACATACACATGGTTAGCAGATGTTAATGCGAGTGTAGCGAAATGCTTGTGCTTCTAGTTCCGACAATGCAGTAATAACAAGTAATCTAACTAACAATTCCAAAACTACTGTCTTGTACACAGTGTAAGGGGATAAAGAATATGTACATAAGGATATATGAATGAGTGATGGTACAGAGCAGCATAGGCAAGATACAGTAGATGGTATCGAGTACAGTATGTACAAATGAGATGAGTATGTAAACAAAGTGGCATAGTTTAAAGTGGCTAGTGATACATGTATTACATAAGGATACAGTCGATGATATAGAGTACAGTATATACGTATGCATATGAGATGAATAATGTAGGGTAAGTAACATTATATAAGGTAGCAATGTTTAAAGTGGCTAGTGATATATTTACATCATTTCCCATCAATTCCCATTATTAAAGTGGCTGGAGTTGAGTCAGTGTCAGTGTGTTGGCAGCAGCCACTCAGTGTTAGTGGTGGCTGTTTAACAGTCTGATAGCCTTGAGATAGAAGCTGTTTTTCAGTCTCTCGGTCCCAGCTTTGATGCACCTGTACTGACCTCGCCTTCTGGATGATAGTGGGGTGAACAGTCAGTGGCTCGGGTGGTTGATGTCCTTGATGATCTTTATGGCCTTCCTGTGACATCGGGTGGTGTAGGTGTCCTGGAGGGCAGGTAGTTTGCCCCCGGTGATGCGTTGTGCAGACCTCACTACCCTCTGGAGAGCCTTATGGTTGAGGGAGGTGCAGTTGCCATACCAGGCGGTGATACAGCCCGCCAGGATGCTCTCGATTGTGCATCTGTAGAAGTTTGTGAGTGCTTTTGGTGACAAGCCAAATTTCTTCAGCCTCCTGAGGTTGAAGAGGCGCTGCTGCGCCTTCTTCACGATGCTGTCTGTGTGAGTGGACCAATTCAGTTTGTCTGTGATGTGTATGCCGAGGAACTTAAAACTTGCTACCCTCTCCACTACTGTTCCATCGATGTGGATAGGGGGGTGTTCCCTCTGCTGTTTCTTGAAGTCCACAATCATCTCCTTAGTTTTGTTGACGTTGAGTGTGAGGTTATTTTCCTGACACCACACTCCGAGGGCCCTCACCTCCTCCCTGTAGGCCGTCTCGTCGTTGTTGGTAATCAAGCCTACCACTGTTGTGTCGTCCGCAAACTTGATGATTGAGTTGGAGGCGTGAGTGGCCACGCAGTCGTGGGTGAACAGGGAGTACAGGAGAGGGCTCAGAACGCACCCTTGTGGGGCCCCAGTGTTGAGGATCAGCGGGGAGGAGATGTTGTTGCCTACCCTCACCACCTGGGGGCGGCCCGTCAGGAAGTCCATTACCCAGTTGCACAGGGCGGGGTCGAGACCCAGGGTCTCGAGCTTGATGACAAGCTTGGAGGGTACTATGGTGTTGAATGCCGAGGTGTAGTCGATTAACAGCATTCTCACATAGGTATTCCTCTTGTCCAGATGGGTTAGGGCAGTGTGCAGTGTGGTTGAGATTGCATCGTCTGTGGACCTATTTGGGCGGTAAGCAAATTGGAGTGGGTCTAGGGTGTCAGGTAGGGTGGAGGTGATATGGTCCTTGACTAGTCTCTCAAAGCACTTCATGATGACGGATGTGAGTGCTACGGGGCGGTAGTCGTTTAGCTCAGTTACCTTAGCTTTCTTGGGAACAGGAACAATGGTGGCCCTCTTGAAGCATGTGGGAACAGCAGACTGGTATAGGGATTGATTGAATATGTCCGTAAACACACCGGACAGCTGGTCTGTTCATGCTCTGAGGGCGCGGCTGGGGATGCCGTCTGGGCCTGCAGCCTTGCGAGGGTTAACACGTTTAAATGTCTTACTCACCTCGGCTGCAGTGAAGGAGAGACCGCATGTTTTTGTTGCAGGCCGTGTCAGTGGCACTGTATTGTCCTCAAAGCGGGCAAAACAGTTATTTAGTCTGCCTGGGAGCAAGACATCCTGGTCCGTGACTGGGCTGGATTTCTTCCTGTAGTCCGTGATTGACTGTAGACCCTGCCACATGCCTCTTGTGTCTGAGCCGTTGAATTGAGATTCTACTTTGTCTCTGTACTGGCGCTTAGCTTGTTTGATAGCCTTGCGGAGGGAATAGCTGCACTGTTTGTATACGGTCATGTTACCAGAAACCTTGCCCTGATTAAAAGCAGTGGTTCGCGCTTTCAGTTTCACACGAATGCTGCCATCAATCCACGGTTTCTGGTTAGGGAATGTTTTAATCGTTGCTATGGGAACGACATCTTCAACGCACATTCTAATGAACTCGCACACCGAATCAGCGTATTCATCAATGTTGTTATCTGACGCAATACGAAACATCTCCCAGTCCACGTGATGGAAGCAGTCTTGGAGTGTGGAGTCAGCTTGGTCGGACCAGCGTTGGACAGACCTCAGCGTGGGAGCCTCTTGTTTTAGTTTCTGTCTGTAGGCAGGGATCAACAAAATGGAGTCGTGGTCAGCTTTTCCGAAAGGGGGGCGGGGCAAGGCCTTATATGCGTCGCGGAAGTTAGAGTAACAATGATCCAAGGTCTTTCCACCCCTGGTTGCGCAATCGATATGCTGATAAAATTTAGGGAGTCTTGTTTTCAGATTAGCCTTGTTAAAATCCCCAGCTACAATGAATGCAGCCTCCGGATAAATCGTTTCCAGTTTGCAGAGAGTTAAATAAAGTTCGTTCAGAGCCATCGATGTGTCTGCTTGGGGGGGGATATATACGTCTGTGATTATAATCGAAGAGAATTCTCTTGGTAGATAATGCGGTCTACATTTGATTGTGAGGAATTCTAAATCAGGTGAACAGAAGGATTTGAGTTCCTGTATGTTTCTTTCATCACACCATGTCACGTTGGCCATGAGGCATACGCCCCCGCCCCTCTTCTTACCAGAAAGATGTTTGTTTCTGTCAGCGCGATGCGTGGAGAAACCCGTTGGCTGCACCGCTTCGGATAGAGTCTCTCCAGTGAGCCATGTTTCAGTGAAGCAAAGGACGTTACAGTCTCTGATGTCCCTCTGGAATGCTACCCTTGCTCGGATTTCATCAACCTTGTTGTCAAGAGACTGGACATTGGCAAGAAGAATGCTAGGGAGTGGTGCACGGTGTGCCCGTCTCCGGAGTCTGACCAGAAGACCGCCTCGTTTCCCTCTCTTTCGGAGTCGTTTTTTTGGGTCGCTGCATAGGATCCACTCCGTTGTCCTGTTTGTAAGGCAGAACACAGGATCCGCGTCGCGAAAAACATATTCTTGGTCGTACTGATGGTGAGTTGACGCTGATCTTATATTCAGTAGTTCTTCTCGACTGTATGTAATGAAACCTAAGATGACCTGGGGTACTAATGTAAGAAATAACACGTAAAAAAACAAAAAACAAGATAACCAATGTAAAGCATACAGGGTCTGTAAAATGTATATATGTTCAGAAATGTTGTGAAATAGCAGAGTTACAAATAGAAATCAAACTGGATGGACATCAGAGATAGAGGAAGGCCAGGACTAAAAACAAACCAAATATAACTATTGTAAAAGAGATTGTGTCTGTAAAATGGGTATAGTATGTATAAATTGAAGGTAGAAGCCTAAGTGATAGTGTTTATTAGTTTACTCCAATTGGGGGAGGGGTGATAGGGTTTGTGGGGAATAATAAAGGTGAATAAAAAGTGTGTATGTGTATGTATGTATATATGAATGTGTATGTATTTATATATATATGTGTATATCTATGAATGTTTATATATATATATATATATATATATATATATATATATACTGTACATTTAAACACAGTTTTTCACAATTCCTGACATTTAATCCTAGTAAAACTTCCCTGCCTTAGGTCATTTAGGATCACCACTTTATTTTAAGAATGTGAAATGTCAGAATAATAGTAGAGAGAATGATTTATTTCAGCTTTTACTTCTTTCATCACATTCCCAGTGGGTCAGAAGTTTACATACATTCAATTAGTATTTGGTAGCTTTGCCTTTAAATGGTTTAACTTGGGTCAAACGTTTTGGGTAGCCTTCCTCAAGCTTCCCACAATAAGTTGGGAGAATTTATTGTGTAAACAATAACAATGACAATAAAAACAAACAATTGCTGGAGTTAGATGACTGCAAGAGCACAACGCAAAATGCTCAATGAGGTTACGAAGAATCCTAGAGTGTCAGCTAAATATCTCTGCTGGCAAGTCTACAATATGTAAAACACTAAACAAGAATACTAAACGGAAGAAGCCACTGCTGTGCAAAAAAAACATTATTGCACATCTGAAGTTTGCAAAAGTTCCACAGCGCTTCTGGTAAAATTGAGTCGTTTGGAATGAACACACAACACTAAGCGTGGAGAAAAAAAAGGCACAACACACCAACATCAAAACCTCTTCCCAGCTGTAAAGTATGGTGGAGTGAGCATCATGGTTTAAGGCAGCTTTGCTGCCTCAGGGCCTGGACTGATAGCTAAAAATGAATTCCAAAGTTTATCAAGACATTTTGCAGGGAAATGTTAGGCTATCTGTACGCCATTTGAAGCTCAACAGAAGTTGCAAAGGACAATGACCCAAAAGACAGAAGTAAATCAACAACAGAATGGGTTCAAAAGAAGAAAATACGCCTTCTGGAGTGACCCAGTCAGAGTCCTGACCTCAACCTGATTGAGATGCTGTGGCATGACCTCAAGAGAACAGTTCACACCAGACATCCCAAGAATATTGCTGAACTGAAACAAGAGGGATGGTCTAAAATTCCTCCTGACCGTTGTGCAGGTCTGATCCACAACTACAGAAAACGTTTGGTTGAGGTTATTGCTGCCAAAGGAGGGTCAACCAGTTATTAAATCCAAGGGTTCTACTTTTTCCACCCTATACTGTGAATGTTTACATGGTGTGTTCAATAAAGACATGAACACGTATAATTGTTTGTGTTATTAGTTTAAGCAGACTGTGTTTGTCTATTGTTGTGAAGTAGACGAAGATCAGATCAAATTGTATGACCAATTTATACAGAAATCCAGCTATTTCCAAAGGGTTCACATACTTTTTCTTGCCACTGTATGTACGGTCTTGGCCAAAAGTTTTGAGAATGACACATATATTCATTTTCACAAAGTCTGCTGCCTCAGTTTGTATGATGGCAATTTGCAGATACTCCAGAATGTTATGAAGAGTGATCAGATGAATTACAATTAATTGCAAAGTCCCTCTTTGCCATGTAAATGAACTGAATCCCCCCCCAAAAAATTCCAATGCATTTCAGCCCTGCCACAAAAGGACCAGCTGACATCATGTCAGTGATTCTCTCGTTAACACAGGTGTGTCACTCTGTCATGCTGATTGAGTTCACATTACAGACTGGAAGCTTCAAAAGGAGGGTGGTGCTTGGAATCATTGTTCTTCCTCTGTCAAACATGGTTACCTGCAAGGAAACACGTGCCGTCATCATTGCTTTGTGCAAAAAGGGCTTCACAGGCAAGGATATTGCTGCCAGTAAGATTGCACCTAAATCAACCATTTATCGGATCATCAAGAACTTCAAGGAGAGCGGTTCAATTGTTGTGAAGAAGGCTTCAGGGCGCCCAGCAAGCGCCAGGACTGTCCAGCAAGCGCCAGGACTGTCTCCTAAAGTTGATTCAGCTGCGGGATAGGGGCAGCACCAGTACAGAGCTTGCTCAGGAATGGAAGCAGGCAGGTGTGAGTGCATCTGCACACACAGTGAGGCGAAGACTTTTGGAAGATGGCCTGGTGTCAAGAAGGGCAGCAAAGAAGCCACTTCTCTCCAGGAAAAACATCAGGGACAGACTGATATTCTGCAAAAGGTACAGTGATTGGACTGCTGAGGACTGGGGTAAAGTCATTTTCTCTGATGAATCCCCTTTTGGATTGTTTGCGGCATCCGGAAAAAAGCTTGTCCAGAGAAGACAAGGTGAGTGCTACCATCAGTCCTGTGTCATGCCAACAGTAAAGCATCCTGAGATCATTCATGTGTGGGGTTGCTACTCAGCCAAGGGAGTGGGCTCACTCACAATTTTGCAGCCATGAATTTTGCAGCCATACAGTCATGAATAAAGAATGGTACCAACACATCCTCCGAGAGCAACTTCTCCCAACCATCCAGGGACAGTTTGGTGACGAACAATGCCTTTTATATCATGATGGAGCCCCTTGCCATAAGGCAAAAGTGATAACTAAGTGGCTTTGGGAACAAAACGTCAATATTTTGGGTCCATGGCCAGGAAACTCCCCAGACCTTAATCCCATTGAGAACTTTTAGTCAATCCTCAATCGGCGGGTGGACAAACAAAAACCCACAAATTCTGACAAACTCCAAGCATCGAATATGCAAGAATGGGCTGCCATCAGTCAGGATGTGGACCAGAAGTTAATTGACAGCATGCCAGGGCAGATTGTAGAGGTCTTGAAAAAGAAGTGTGAACACTGCAGATATTGACTCTTTGCATCAACTTCATGTAATTGTCAATAAAAGCCTTTGACACTTATGAAATGCTTATACAGTGCCTTGCGAAAGTATTCGGCCCCCTTGAACTTTGCGACCTTTTGCCACATTTCAGGCTTCAAACATAAAGATATAAAACTGTATTTTTTTGTGAAGAATCAACAACAAGTGGGACACAATCATGAAGTGGAACGACATTTATTGGATATTTCAAACTTTTTTAACAAATCAAAAACTGAAAAATTGGGCGTGCAAAATTATTCAGCCCCTTTACTTTCAGTGCAGCAAACTCTCTCCAGAAGTTCAGTGAGGATCTCTGAATGATCCAATGTTGACCTAAATGACTAATGATGATAAATACAATCCAACTGTGTGTAATCAAGTCTCTGTATAAATGCACCTGCACTGTAATAGTCTCAGAGGTCCGTTAAAAGCGCAGAGAGCATCATGAAGAACAAGGAACACACCAGGCAGGTCCGAGATACTGTTGTGAAGAAGTTTAAAGCCAGATTTGGATACAACAAGATTTCCCAAGCTTTAAACATCCCAAGGAGCACTGTGCAAGCGATAATATTGAAATGGAAGGAGTATCAGACCACTGCAAATCTACCAAGACCTGGCCGTCCCTCTAAACTTTCAGCTCATACAAGGAGAAGACTGATCAGAGATGCAGCCAAGAGGCCCATGATCACTCTGGATGAACTGCAGAGATCTACAGCTGAGGTGGGAGACTCTGTCCATAGGACAACAATGTTTATGTTTGAAGCCTGAAATGTGGCAAAAGGTCGCAAAGTTCAAGGGGGCCGAATACTTTCGCAAGGCACTGTAATTATACTTAAGTATTCCATTGTAACATCTGACAAAAATATCTAAAGACACTGAAGCAGCAAACTTTGTGGAAATTAATATTTGTGCATTCTCAAAACTTTTGGCCACGACTGTATATGGGTATGTGTGTGTATGTATATATACAGTGGGGCAAAAAAGTATTTAGTCAGCCACCAATTGTGCAAGTTCTGCCACTTAAAAAGATGAGAGAGGCCTGTAATTTTCATCATAGGTAAACTTCAACTATGACAGACAAAACGAAAAAAAAAAATCCATAAAATCACACTGTAAGAGTTTTAATGAATTTATTTGCAAATGATGGTGGAAAATAAGCATTTGGTCAATAACAAAAGTTATCTCAATACTTTGTTATATGCCCTTTATTGGCAATGACAGAGGTCAAACATTTTCTGTAAGTCTTCACAAGGTTTTCACACACTGTTTCTGGTATTTTGGCCCATTCCTCCATGCAGATCTCCACTAGAGCAGTGATGTTTTGGGGATGTTGCTGGGCAACGTGGACTTTCAACTCCCTTCAAAGATTTTCTATGGGGTTGAGATCTGGAGACTGGCTAGGCCACTCCAGGACCTTGAAATGCTTCTTACGAAGCCATTCCTTAATTTCCCGGGCGGTGTGTTTGGGATCATTGTCGTGCTGAAAGACCCAGCCACGTTTCATCTTCAATGCCCTTGCTGATGGAAGGAGGTTTTCACTGCAAATCTCACGATACATGGCCCCATTCATTCTTTCCTTTACACGGATCAGTCATCCTGGTCCCTTTGCAGAAAAACAGCCCCAAAGCATGATGTTTCCACCCCCATGCTTCACAGTAGGTGTGGTGTTCTTTGGATGCAACTCAGCATTCTCTGTCCTCCAAACACGACGAGTTGAGTTTTTACCAAAAAGTTTTTTGGTTTCATCTGACCATATTACATTCTCCCAATCTTCTACTGGATCATCCAAATGCTCTCTAGCAAACTTCAGATGGGCCTGGACCTGTACTGGCTTAAGCAGGGGGACACGTCTGGCACTGCAGGATTTGAGTCCCTGGCGGCGTAGTGTGTTACTGATGGTAGGCTTTGTTACTTTGGTCCCAGCTCTCTGCAGGTCATTCACTAGGTCCCCCTGTGTGGTCTGGGATTTTTGCTCACCTTTCTTGTGATCATTTTGACCCCACGGGTGAGATCTTGCGTGGGGCCCCAGATCGAGGGAGATTATCAGTGGTCTTGTATGTCTTCCATTTCCTAATAATTGCTCCCACAGTTGATTTCTTCAAACCAAGCAGCTTACCTATTGCAGATTCAGTCTTCCCAGCCAGGTGCAGGTCTACAATTATGATTCTGGTGTCCTTTGACAGCTCTTTGGTCTTGGCCATAGTGGAATTTGGAGTGTGACTGTTTGAGGTTGTGGACAGGTGTCTTTTATACTGATAACAAGTTCAAACAGGTGCCATTAATACAGGTAACGAGTGGAGGACAGAGGAGCCTCTTAAAGAAGAAGTTACAGGTCTGTGAGAGCCAGAAATGTTGCTTGTTTATTGGTGACCAAATACTTATTTTCCACCATAATTTGCAAATAAATTAATTAAAAGGCCTCTCTCATCTTTTTAAGTGGGAGAACTTGCACAATTGGTGGCTGACTAAATACTTTTTTGCCCCACTGTATATATATTTACCCCAAAAATATATGGGGGGATTGGAAATGATGCTGACAATTACATTGGTGGAAGCAACAATCTATCCGCAATATTAAAGCTGATCAACCCTCTGTAAAAAACTAAAAACTAAATAAAGAGTGTGCAAAGCCGTCATCAAGGCAAAGGCTGGTTACTCAAATAGAAAATATATTTTGATTTAACTGATGCTTTTTTGGTTACTACATGAAGTCCTCCGAAACATGACCCTGCCAAACCGCACTGCTTCATGACACACTGCTCACTTAACCCAGAAGCCAGCCGCACGATGGGATCTTGATGGGGTAAGGACATCTCGTACAGCCAAACCCTCTCCTAACTCGGACAATTCTGGGCCAATTGTGCGCCACCTCATGGGTCTCCCGGTCACGGCCAATTGTGACAAAGCCTGGGATCGAATCAGGGTCTGTAGTGACACCTCAAGCACTGTGATGCAGTGCCTCAGACCGCTGTGAGGCCCCTAGTCTCACTTTTTCTAACACACCTCTCTGCACTGCATGCATTTTCTAAAACATGCCAACTACAAGCCATATCAATCCATCTGCAATGAAGCATGCAACACACAAACACACGCTGAAGGATAGCCAGATTCAGGGTTGATCTTGACAGCAGGTGATGCAGTATAACAGATGGCCAGGCAATGTTGATGATTTCCGTCTTTGATCATTCTGCCAACTCCGGTTTTAATAACTGGAGCAGATTAGAGCATCACCCCATGCCTCCCTGTCCACTCTGTTGTGCACAGACACACAGGTCGACAGGTGTGTGTGTGTGTCTGTCTGTCTATGTTTGTATGTGCTAAAGGGATCTAAGGTTTTCACAACTGTCAGTGCAGGCTTGGGTTGCATCAACTAGAGAGCCTCCTATTGAGATCTGGTATAGAAACTCAAAAGTGCACTGACTCCATGTCATCATTGAAGGACAATTTGCTAAACAATATGTATCCAGTAAAGTTATTTTGACCCAGGTAGTTCTTGCCTGATATTTACTCTTCACCATGTATTTCTTTTAATGTCTACAAAATCCAACAACATCAACACAACATCCATCATAACCGGCCTAAAGAGAGACAAACAGAGAAAATGTTTGAGTTTAGTTGGAGGGGCCAGGGTCATGGCTGAGTAAGTTGAGTTCCCTTGCCTCTTGTTTTTGATGAGAGTACAGCCTGCGGAGGATTGGAATGGATGGATGGATGTAGAGTGGCTTAAATGTCTTTCTCTTCCCTCTCTCAGGGTGAATTTGTTCTTCAGAGTACAGAGCACACAGTCCTGGCCAGAAGGCACCATTAACGTTAGTCTGTGTAGTGTAGGGTAGTCTAGTGTAGTGGTAAAGTATATCTGAATATAATTGAGGGCTTCTATGAATACGTTTATAAAGATAAGGGAAAACACACACACACACACACACACACACACACACACACACACACACACACACACACACACACACACACAAGGCACCATTAACGCTAGTGTGTGTAGTGTAGTGTAGCGGTGATGTATGTATGGATATAATTGAGCGCTTCTATGAAGAAGTCATACACACACACACACACACATTTATTTTAGACAGTCATTTTGACAACAATAACAGTAAAAGGAAATTAAAAAACAATCAAGTCTGCTTCTCCCTTTTACCCTGCAATCCAAAACAATACCACAAGCAGCATTTTGCCCCAGCTGGCAAGACAGACTAGAAATGACAGCTGAAAGACAGGCAAAAACAGACAGCTTAAAGACAGCTTAAAGACAGTTTTAGTCTGACAGTTTAAAAACAGACTAAAACAAACATTTTAAAGTCAAACTACAACAGACAGCTTAAAGACAGACTAAAGCAGACAGCTTAAAGACAGACTAAAACAAACAGCTTAAAGACAGACTAAAACAGACAGCTTAAAGACGGACTAAAACAGACAGCTTAAAGGCAGACTCAAACAGACAGCTTCAAGGCAGACTCAAACAGACAGCTTAAGACAGACTCAAACAGACAGCTTCAATACAGACTCAAACAGACAGCTTAAAGACAGACTAAAACAGACAGCTTCAACGCAGACTAAAACAGACAGCTTCAAGACAGACTCAAACAGACAGCTTAAAGAAGGACGAAACAGACAGATTCAAGACAGACTCAAACAGACAGCTTCAAGGCAGACTCAAACAGACAGCTTCAAGACAGACTCAAACAGACAGCTTCAAGACAGACTCAAACAGACAGCTTCAAGGCAGACTCAAACAGACAGCTTCAAGACAGACTCAAACAGACAGCTTAAAGAAGGACGAAACAGACAACTTCAAGGCAGACTCAAACAGACAACTTCAAGGTAGACTAAAACAGACAACTTCAAGGTAGACTAAATCAAATCAAATCAAATGTATTTATATAGCCCGTCTTACATCAGCTGATATCAGACAGCTTAAAGACAGACTAAAACAGACAGCTTAAATGTCCAATGCATTATTTATTTTATCTCAATATCATATCATTTCTGGGTAACAATTAAGTGCAATGCATTTGGAACGTATTAAGACACCTTGACATTTTCCACATTTTGTTACATTACAGCCTTTTTCTAAAATTGATTAAATCATTGTTTTCCCCCTCATAAATCTACACACAATACCCCAGAACGACAAAGCAATAACAGGTTTATAAAGATGTTTGCAAATTTATACAAATAAAACACTTAAATATCACAATTACATAAGTATTCAGACCCTTTACTCCGTACTTTATTAAATAGTTTTGCAGCGATGACTGCCTCAAGTCTTCTTGGGTATGAAGCTACAAGCTCAACTCACTTGTATTTGGGTAGTTTATCCCATTCTTCTCTGCAGATCCTCTCAAGCTCTGTCAGGTTGAATGGGGAGTGTCGCTGAACAGCTATTTTCAGGTCTCTTTAAAGATGTTTGATTGAAGTCCGGGCTCTGGCTGGGCCACTCAAGGACGTTAAGAGACTTAACCCGAAGCCACTCCCGTGTTGCCTTGGCTGAGTGATTAGGGTCGTTGTCCTGTTGGAAGGTGAACTTTCACCCCAGTCTGAGGTCCTGAGCACTCTGGAGCAGGTTTTTCATCAAGGATCTCTCCGTACTTTGCTCCGTTCATCTTTCCTTCAATCCTGAAGAGTCTCCCAGTCCATGCTGCTGGAAAACATCCCAGCAGGGATGGTGCCAGATTTCCTCCAGATGTGACACTTGGCATTCAGGCCAAAGTGTTCCATCTTCATTTCATCAGACCAGAGAATCTTGTTTCTCATGATCGGAGAGTCCTTTAGGTGCCCTTTGGCAAGCTCCAAGCGGGCGTTCATATGCCTTTTACTGAGGAGTGGCTTCCGTCTGGCCACTCTACCATAAAGGCCTGATTGGTGGAGTGCTGAATAGATGGCTGTCCTTCTGGAATGTTCTCCCGTGTCCACAGAGGAACTCTGGAGCTCTGTGAGAGTAACACATCTCTGACCAAGGACCTTCTCCACCGATTTCTCAGTTCGGCCTGGCGGCCAGCTCTAGGAAGTCTTGGTGGTTCCAGAGCTCTTACATTTAAGAATGTTGGAGGCCACTGTGTTCTTGGAGACCTTCAGTGCTGCAGACATTTTTTGGTACCCTTCCCCAGATCTGTGCCTCGACACAATTCTATCTCTGAGCTCTACGAACAATTCCTTCGACCTCATGGCTTGGTTTTTGCTCTGACATGCACTATCAACTGTGGGACCCTATATTTATTTGATTCCATTTTAGAATAAGGTTGTAACGTAACACAATGTGGGAAAAGGGAAGGGGTCTGAATACTTTCCCAAAGCACTGAACCTGGTTTTTAATTAAAATGGTAAAAAAATATATATATTTCACAGCGATTTATATGTCACAATGATTCCCTACACTATTCATTGCTTGTTTTCTCACATAAACTGAAACTGAGCGACCAGCGTAGTATTTTAGTAACCAGGAAATGAAAGAGCGATTTCCACTAGATAACACAACCACAAAGTCAGAACAGCTTTCCCATTTTGACAAGCTGGAAAAATCAATAGGCGAATATCACAGCCAACCACAACACTGGTGGGTAAGTAATTCTGTGAAACACTATCATTCCACGAATACTGCAGATATATTATTGACATTTTCTGAAATTAGAAAGCAACAATTCAACAAAAACAACTATGTGTAGCACCTTTAAGACATGTACAATAGGAGAGCAGAGTTTTCAGGGTGAGTGGGTTGGAGGTGGTGTAGGTTTGTGTGTTCGTACATGTAAGCGTCCTTACGTATGTTTACACGTGTGTGTGCATCCGTGTGTGTGTGTGTGTGTGAATGCGTGCATTCATTAGTGCATGCATGCGTCCGTAGGTACTGTATGTGTGTGTAGGTGAGTGAGTTTGTGTGAGTGTTTCTGTGTGCGTGCATTTGTGTGAGTGTGTCTGTGTTTGTGTGTGAGTCATACTGACAAGGGTTCTCGTGGGGTGGACACGGTGGCACTGTGACAGAATGAGGTTACAAGCGTCGGGCTGCCGAATGACACACTCCCCGTGTCAGCTCACACACACATGAACACGAATTCAGACACACAGACACACACCAATTATGAAAGAGTCAGAGAAGGAATCAGAGTGGACAGTGCCTCAAGCATGGCCATGGAACTATGACATACTCTCAATATCAATAGTAAGGGTTGAGCAGCACTGGAATAGGAGCAGGTTGTAAATGTATGGAGAAAGGGGGGGCTGTAACTTTTAAACAATTTCAGACTAGAGAGAGAGAGAGAGAGAGAGAGAGAGAGAGAGAGAGAGAGAGAGAGAGAGAGAGAGAGAGAGAGAGAGAGAGAGAGAGGTGGTGGACAGTGGACACTAAAAGAGAAAGATGTTAACAGAAACATTCTAGACACATTCCAGGTTTTACTGTCTCAAAGGAGCTCTGCACTGATCCTACATTTTTACTGTGTTGTTTGGCAAAAGCCTGAGCAGTGAAATGGCTGTGTGTGTGTGTGTGAGAGTTTACTGTGTGTGCAATGAGTGGTTTGAAAATACCAGACTGCAGGTGATGTAGATCAGAAATTACAGGGTAGGAGATGTGTAATTCTCTGAAATCACAATGCATTATGATGCAGCCAAAATGACATGGTACAGAGAGAGGGAGAGAAAGGGATGGAAGGGGTGTGTGTAGCAATGGGGGAGAGAAAGAGTGGATGGCAAGGGAACGAGAGGGAGGGAAAGAGGGAGGGGAAGAAAGAGAGAGAGCGAGAAAGAGAGGAAGGGAGGGATAAAAAGCGTAAGAGCCATACAGAGAGAGAGAGAGAGAGTGAGAGAGATTGGAAGTAATAATAAACTGGCTCCATGGTTACAGCAATGCTTTTAGTCAGGCAGAGAGCCCTACATACAAAGACAGCCTTCTAATTGCCGCTAAACCAACAGCAGTTTCATCCTTCCGTCCTCCATCCATCTGAACCCCTACAGCATTATCTAGGCAAACTTTTGTGAGGTCCTTTATGATTGTCTACCATATAGAAACATATAAATGCACGTGCCTGCAAGTCATGGTTAAATTCTCATCTATGCTTCAGAATGTGTCTTCATGGTTGACAAATGCCCAGTCATTGGAGCGCAAAGGTGGGAACGCATATCTAGATTAGTGGGCAGAAAGAACCAGTTTCATCTACTCCAGCTTTGCCTGGAAAAAACAGTTTAGGCCTGCGTTTATCATCCATATAAAATACAGTTTACCAATTTACTACTGACTCATCTTTACTAGAACAATAACAGGCTAACTTACCAGCTATACATTACTGAACTTCAGTGCTAACAACATAGCAACACCATAAATATTTCTCTCCTGTTTGTTGGACAGTAGAATAGAATATTGGATAGCAGGAGAGTAGTTTAGATGTATTTTCATGTCAGGACTCACTATTCTGGCACTACTTCATGACTGATGATGCCTTTCAACACTCCCGCACATCACTCCCTATGTCCTCATAATCTAGCAAAATTCCGGTAAGAAATTCAGGTTGAGTGATCCCTGGAATCAGGGAATATTCCGACCAAGATTTCTGGGAAACCTGGACATTTTTTGGAAAGTTCACTTGAGAATTATATAAACACTGGACAGTGTCAACAAGATCTTGCCAGTCATACAGAGGTGGCACCACAGGTCCCAGAGTGGTGTGCAGGGTTGGATTATTACCGAATGGGCACAAAGGGCACGTCCCCTAGTTTGTCGGTTGGAGGTCTCCCCAGATAGCATATGAACACATCATAAGCAGTGGCAAAATCTGTAGAATATCAGGAAATTGGCTTTAAAACTGCTAGATTTCCTGTAATCCTCATGGCAAAATGTGAAGATTAGCATGAGTTGAGTTATAAAACATATGATTGGATAATAAAACTCACAGGGCCGAGCTTGCTTTATGCAGGTTTGCATTGTGTAGTACTTCCCTATGCAACTGTAGGACAAATTAAAAATGTTCTCACAGTCTATGACAGCTATTGCTTTCATTGATTCGTTCCAGTTAATTGAAAAAGTCTAGGTAGCCTACTCAGCCCAAGTTTGAATATAAACCAAACTTGATCTCGTTCACATTTTCTCACAAACAGAAAAGCTATAAATACACAACATTATCACTTTGTTTAATAAATACCGGAGGAAAGTGGAGAGCACGTGTTTAGCTTTGTGCGTTTTGCCCGGCCCACATGACCTGCGAATTCTGTGAATCTGATTGGTCAAGACTCAACGATTCTGCAGCAGCACTCTGATGTGAAGGGCAGAGAAATTGTGCACGAGTTGACAAATCATGATGCAAATCGGTAAAAAAAACAGCACTTTGCCCCTCTTTTTTTTGTGCAATATGCAGAAACTGTTCTGGCATTTCCTGGTTGATAAAATTCTCATAGTTCACCCCATTTAGAGAATCATTGTACCATTGAAACCACTGTGAAATATCCTTTCAATAACCTGGTCGCCCAAAAAGTCACATGTTGCAGCTTTAACACTTTGCTTTGACATATTTTATTGAACTAAATCAGAAGTGGTTTGGCACTGCCACACCTGATTGAAAAGTCTGCGGCAAATATCGCCTTGCCACACTTTTCCGGCGGCACTGCAGTCATGGAAATGATGATTCACTGCAGTCATGGAAACAATGATTCACTGCAGTCATGGAAACAATGATTCACTGCAGTCATGGAAACGATGATTCACTGCAGTCATGCAAACAACGGTTCACTGCAGTCGTGCAAACGACGATTCACTGCAGTCGTGAAAACGACGATTCACTGCAGTCATGCAAACGACGATTCACTGCAGTCGTGCAAACGACGATTCACTGCAGTCATGGAAACAATGATTCACTGCAGTCATGCAAACGACGATTCACTGCAGTCATGCAAACGACGATTCACTGCAGTCATGCAAACAACGGTTCACTGCAGTCGTGCAAGCGACGATTCACTGCAGTCGTGAAAACGACGATTCACTGCAGTCATGCAAACGACGATTCACTGCAGTCGTGCAAACGACGATTCACTGCGGTCGTGCAAACGGCGATTCACTGCATTCGTGCCAACGACGATTCACTGCAGTCGTGCAAACGCCGATTCACTGCAGTCATGACAACGACGATTCACTGCAGTCATGCAAACAACGATTCACTGCAGTCATACAAACGATGATTCACTGCAGTCATGCAAACAATGATTCTGTCTGGCCAATCTGACAAAGACTACAGCTCAACTGCACAATTACATATAGTGTGATAATCTAATCCAAATTCATTTCAGCAACCCAATGAGTAAATATAACAGCATACACTATGAAAATCCATCTCCCCTCTGTGTCTAAAATTGTCCCACAGTAGGATAAGCAATTACAGTACTCTGCATGACTGTGTACTGTCCCAAATGACACCTTATTCGCTATATAGTGTACTACCTTTGACCAGAGCCCGTTTGAGACGTAGCCACCACTGTCATACGGTGAGCAGTGCTGTGTGCCTGTATGCTTCTGTCGTCTAAGAGGGTTAGCTGCACTAGCCAATCTCTGCTGCATAAAACATTGACTCCACTGACCCTCTGTAAACCCAGAAATAAAGAGAGAAAGTTTGCTTTTCTTTTATCTTAGTTTGTGCTATAATGTGTGCTAGGCCAGCTTTGAAGTCAACAATTTTCATCCTAGTTCCTCTCTCTCTCTCCCCCTCTCTCTCTCTCACCTCCACTCTCCCTCTCCCTCTTTCTGTCTATGTCTCTTTCTCTTTGATTTCCCTCTCCCTTTGTCTTTCTCTCTCCCTTCCTATATTTCTTCCTGTCTCTCAGTATCTCTATCTCTCACCATACGTCTCCCCCCATGCACTTAAGGTAACACACAGATCTAATGGAAGGTACATCTCTGAATATGAACTTGGCCATCAGTGAAATAAAAATGATATCAAGACCAACTCTGGGGAAATAAAAGAGCAAGGCAAAGAAGGAGGGAGGGAGAAAGGGATTTGGGGACTTGCAATGTTGATAACACTGATAAATAGTATATGATTTGTTTCATTTAATTTAATTCCATTACAGTCTGGTCTCTCGGCTTTACATGGCAGTTGCAGAGATATGATAATGCATTGGAAGATACTGTGTTGAATGATAATGTACTGAATGATTGTGTGTCTGCTCTAAAATATGACGACCTGTGTATGAACTCTCATCTCTTTCTCATGTGAAATTACAGTTTTTCTCAGTCGCTTTGGTGCATTTTTCACATCATCCCTAACATGTGCAAAATAATAAGCGCATTTCTCAGAACAATTTGTACAAACTGCAATATACAATAGATATGTTTCTAAAGCTAGTCAGTCACTAAAAATCCTTAGTACATCTCTCAAAAGTAAATATTCATGCCAATGATCATGTCAGTGTCATCAGAATGATAAGTCATTGAGTCATTGTTCACGAACAAGGTCGTCAAAATGTTTAGGCATGTTGTCAATGTAACTGTGTACTTTGACAGTATTACCTGATGTAAACTTAGGCTACAGTTTGGATGACAGTTACTGTATTGAAAATGCACAAGGCTGCACTTCTATGGCATATATCAATTTCAACAGTACTATTTACATATTACTGTATGTGGGTTATTGATTGAAAGAGACTGGACAACCCAAGGGGCACAAAGGAAAAAAAACTAAATTAGAAAGAAACACAGGAAACCACCCCTAAGGCACAACTTTGCCCGCAGCACTGTTGTGCTGTCTCTACACATCCAGACGTTCCTGTCTGTCGGCCCACATATTCTCATCCACATCACACCGGATATTTTCCTTCCAATGCAACGTGGAAAGAATCTTTTGGAATGCCTTATCCATCCTCTGCAGCTGCACCCTTCGACACGCCTCAGCCATTGATTGACAACATGGTCTACAATAGTGGCTCTTATGTCATCAGATATGCGCCTATGTCCTCTTCTGCCTCTTCCTCTGTTTTGCCTTCCACCACGCATCCTTGCTCCTCTTCTTCCTCCTCTTGGCTGTTGACCCTGTTCGTTTCCTGGGTCATCCATTATTGGAAAATTGAAACTCTGTGTTGTTGTCTGTCTATATATGCTTGCCAATTGATTTTTCATGAGATGCACCTTTGAGCAATTTAGACAACTGGTTGATTGTTGGTTGAACTAACACTTTACATTCCTTCATGAGTGATGGTCAATTTGTTCAAAGGAATAAGAAATTGCTTTAATGATGTGCACAAGTGACTAGATGATTTGGAATTTGTACAAGTTGTATCAAGAATTGCACTTTTGATCTAAGAAATGCACCAAAGCGACTGAGAAAAACTGTAAATCATACATAAAAAAAGATATAACATTGCCACCCAGTGTATTCCACATAGAAACAAAAGCACTGCACAGAACCACAGCTACACAAATGCATGCACGGATATATTCAGGGACTGAGGCAGGCACACACACACACACACACACAGCTGCTCATATTACTGCTGTTTTTCCTGTGGATGTTGGGTTTGCTGGTGGGAACTGTAGCCTAGGGTAGATGACTAATGATGCCTAAACAGGGAAACAGAAATGCAACAACTTTTACAGTTAATAAAGAGACACAAGGGCAAGCACTTAATGCTAGGAGCCACGTTGACCTGAACACAGCACAACAAGCCGTGCATAATTTGTTCAATTATCTAAAATATCTGACGTAGAGAACGGTCCTAACCTAGGGCACCACTCAGCACACAGAGCCATGATGAGGGCTGGCATACAGGGACACAACGTGTGTGTGTGTGGCAGATTAAAGGGATACTCTGGGATTACTTCCCCAGAGTCAGATGAACTCATAGATACCATTGTTATGTCTCTGAATCCAGTAGGAAAGAAGTTACATGTAGTTTTGAGGGCCATGGCTGACTAGCACTAGCGCAATTACTGGAAGTCTATTGGAAAAGCTATGTATTAATGCTAGTTAGCAATTGGGCTAACGCTAGAACACAACTTGGTATCCACGTCTATCCAAAATGGTATGGCTCTGGGAAATTAGATATAGGGCTTTATTGCCAAAACCCGGAACTATCCCTTTAATAGGACAGTGCGAGTTTCGTTTTGAACGTTTTATTTGACTCATAATCACAAATCTTGTCACGTGGCCTGAAAAGCAGGGATTTGTGGGAGATGTAGTTGAAGAAAAGAGTCCACTACATTATTGAGACCTACCTTACATAAAACGGACCACCGGATTTTACCACCTACCAAAGACAACGGCATAAAATAATAACGTGCATCATTAGGTATTACCAGTGTACAAGAAACATTTATTGATGTTAAAAAATGAATATGGAATGTAAAGGGGATACGTTATGTTGGCTGGTTGCATTATTTAAAGGGTCTGTGTAGACAGAGCAATGGTCCAATGAGCAGGGGGTAGAGGTGATGCATGTTCCATTATGAGCTCTGGAGATCTATACATCACAGACGGGTACAGTAGTTGAAGGACAATAAGAGCACATTATCTACAGCAGTGGTTCCCAACTCCAGTCCTCAACCACCTCCAACAGGACAAACTCACCTGATTCAACTTATTGAGGGCTTGATGATTAGCTGACAAGTTGAAGCAGGTGTGCTTGTCCAGGGCTACAACTAAAATGTTGGGAAACAGGGAATGCTATAGAGAATAGAGGTGCAAATGGTCAATTGAGCATCGTAATAAATAAGCTCAATTTCCACTGTGATTAGATAATGTGTGTGCAGGCGAGAATGTATGTGTCAAGTATAAACTAAATTTGCATGCAGTTGATGATATTCGATAATTGGAGTTGTACCTTGTTTCTCGTCTGGGAATGCTTCCAAACAAAGGTTCATAGTTTTTTTTTTTTAGATAATATGAAGGGAAAAGGCCATCCTTCACATCATTGGAAGTAGAGGTGATATAGAGTTTACATTAAGTACACAAAGAGGCAGGCATGCAGAGAGACAGACGGACAGACAGACAGACAGACAGACAGACAGACAGACAGACAGACAGAATTTGATGTAAATACGCTGCAGACAAAAAGACACACATATAGTTCTCTCGAGACCTCATGAAAAGAGCTCATAAAAATCAACATGACAGAGAGCATTTCTACTGGCTTTCGTAACACAGTTTAACATCCTCTGTCATACCACTGTGACATTTCAGTTAAGCCGTATACCAATGTATGAATGAATTGCTATATGTTGAAGTCAAACAAAACAAATCGGAGTAAAAAACCTATCAGAGGACTGCATGTTCCAATGCAGATTGATGACATATTCCAACACAGTCCTTTGTTTTTATTTGGAGATAGCCTAAGGGCAAAGAAGTGGATTTAAACTTCCCCCACAAGGACATTTGTGAAGATTACAGCTGAGAAACTCAAGTAGCCATGCTCAAACAACACTGCTCGTAATTTGCAAACTCTTCCAAGCAAATGACGAAAAGCACAGACGGAAGCACATCAAATACCAGACTTTTCAATTTACCCTCTCACTACTTCAATAGTTCCTTCCACCGTCTTCACGCCCGGTCCAAAGGAGCAGAAAATAACAGACAGAGAGCGTTTTCTCCCTTTGTGGTGTTAAATGCTGCAGGCATAAAAGGCTCCACGTAAGAAGTCATTGGGCAGGCTTCCAAGGCTTTCAGTCTTCAGTAAAACAGACATTATGGCTACCATTAGATCACGGATGTCAAACTCATTCCATGGAGGACCTAGTGTCTAATGGTTTTTGGTTTTTCCTTTCAATTAAGACCTAGACAACCAGGTGAGGGGAGTTCTTTACTAATCAGTGACCTTAATTCATCAATCAAGTACAAGGGAGGTGTGAAAATGTGTAGACACTCGGCCCTCCGTGGAATGAGTTTGACATGTGTGCATTAGGTGATGGATTCCCAGTTCCAATTTCAAGCCTTGTGGTTTTGATGGTATGTTTCTAAAGGTAAGCGGAAAACATCAGATGTGTTAAGAGCAAGAATGGGCTTCATGTGTGCTGTTCTTCTATAGTGGAATAGCAGAGATGGTGTGTGTTTGTGTGTGTGTGTGTGTGTGTGTGTGTGTGTGTGTGTGTGTGTGTGTGTGTGTGTGTGTGTGTGTAAAATACATTGTATACCCACTCAAATGGCCTCACTCTTCATAAAGGTCACATCTCTGTGAAGGGCATTTAAAGACACTCTACACTTTAGTTGACCTTCACTTTCTACAGGAATCAGCATTTGTGTCATACAGTAAGGGACATTGTGTTTGTCACTTCCGGTACCTTTCCCCCTCGTCTTCCCCTACCATCCCAGTATGGTACATCATTAATACTGAGATCGGGGGAAGGAGAGAGGGACTTTGATTTGATGTTTTCTGTGGTTAATTTTTGGCATAGGCC